>NW_013790635.1:0-611 GCF_000517525.1 Limulus polyphemus
TAACTGATTTGCTAACATCTATAATTTCATATGGTGAAGATGTTTTTCTAAATTTAAGAATTGCATTGCAGATTTTGTAACAATTGGGGTTTTTGTTGCTAGTTATGAATGGTCCTTCAGGAAGCTGAAATTAATTCTTATATAATTGAGAACCTCAATGACTCAAGAACGACTTAGTAACTTGGCAATATTAAGTATTGAGAAAGACGTACTTAATAACTTATATTTTGATAGTTTAATTGATGCATTTGCAGCAGAAGAAGCACGAAAGGTTCATATAATGTGACCATGAATACCAGAATGCTACCTGTACAAGATCTAGTTAAGTATATGTGCAGTTTGTTATTTGTAAACTTAAGTAGTATTTTATCAATCTGTTTTATAATCCATGTACATCACAAGTGACTGGCTTCTCATATAAAACATAAGTTTCAAAACTAGGGATATAACAGAAATTTATTCTGCATGCTTGAAAGATTACTTTAGCTATGTGACTTTGAACAATACTGGATGACATAAATATCAAAATGGTTTACAAATTATGTAAGTACACCTGGAAGGCTATACTTCATTAGTTTCGGTTTACAGTTGTGATATCGTGAGATGTGTGA
>NW_013790636.1:0-611 GCF_000517525.1 Limulus polyphemus
ATATATATGTTTATTTCCATAAATAGCTATAACTGTATTACGATATATATATATATATATGTTTATTTCCATAAATAGCTATAACTGTATTACGATATATATATATATATATGTTTATTTCCATAAATAGCTATAACTGTATTACGATATATATATATATATGTTTATTTCCATAAATAGCTATAACTGTATTACGATATATATATATATATATGTTTATTTCCATAAATAGCTATAACTGTATTACGATATATATATATATATATGTTTATTCGCCGAATTCAGGTGCAAATATTTGGACTTTTTTTTAGCGATCGTTACAATCCTTAAAGATCAGATCATTTATTACGTGAATTGGATGCCTAACCTCGACTTGATATTTAATATATGTTACTTTAGAGAGCATTGTGATAAGAGCGATCGTTTTGAAACACGAAAAGTTTGAGTTAAAACTCTCTAAAAAAAGCGAAATTGATAACTGTATTATTAGAATGTAGTAGGTAATATGCAATTAAAAAATCCAAGTGATTTGTCAAACATTATCTCAGGTTACGACCAATTTGTGTAGTGTTTGTTGGGTTGAGGCATCCTGAAACACACAAACATGGAGA
>NW_013790637.1:0-610 GCF_000517525.1 Limulus polyphemus
AAAAATAACATATTTAAAAGTTGCAAACGTGAATATTATAAACTAAAAATAACGTATCTGTTATAGAACTCTATAAAGTTCTTTACTTAAAATATAAAGAAACATAAGTGTACAAGGGGGCTACCCCATCTCCCACCCCACCCCACCCCCAGCTTGCAATACATAAGGCCATTGGGGCATATTTTCTGTTTTCATTCGGGTAAAAGTATAAGCAGAAAACATGGTGATTCGGGGAATTTTTACCTTCATTCGGGAAAATTGGAAGCAGAAGTGTCCTACTCATAACTGCGTTCGGTCAAAAATTGTACAGTCCCCCTTTGAAAAATCCCCCGTGCGCCAATGTAAAGAAATATAATCAATGAAGAAGTATTTCTGATTCATATAACAAGTCACAGTTTTCTTCTCAATAAAGAAACGTTTAAAAAAGATAAATATACTGGTACAAGCTTGTGACTTTACAAGGAATATTTAAACTATTATGTTACTATGTCCAATATTCTATGATTTTGTAAAAGTTTGTTTGTTTGTTATGAATTTCGCGCATACATACACGAGGACTATCTGCGCTACCGTCCCTAATTTAGCAGTGTAAGACTTTAGGGAAGGCAGC
>NW_013790638.1:0-1530 GCF_000517525.1 Limulus polyphemus
ACAATATATATTTATTTAATCAGACACATGCTTTCAAAAACTACTTGCTTATAAATTTGTTATAGAAAAAGTTTGTGCTTACCTGCGGTTTTTCTTTATTTTATCATTTTGTAATACTTTCAGTGTTTTAAACAACAACACTAGAACTAAAAAAAATCAACTTTATTATTATTATCAAAATGCGGAGAAAACGTTGTTTTTCTCCCTCATGTTATGCATGTATTAGGAGGCCTAAATATCATTTAACAAGCTTCCGGAAGAGCATATAAAGAAAAGTGTTAAGTTTTGCAACTACCGTGTGGTGTTCAAAGTATGTCGCGATTAGAGATTAACTCCAAAAGGATTATGCTTATATTTACCTACATCTTCTTTGAAAAGTCCAAATAATTTATTCTCTGATTCAACTTACCTGGTAAGGAACGGCTTAGATTTAACAGAATTAGTTTTGCTAAACTAAAAAATAATAATAATTCACTTACTTCGTTTCCTTGAAATGAATGTTTGTTCTTCTTGATAGTTAAGTAAAAAAATTACGTGAATGCTCTGGTTTCAAATAATTTCAAAAAGAAAGTTTGATCCATGGAAAAGCCAGACAGTTAAAGAAGTTTCAGAAGCTACTAAATAATGAATATTAGCAACAAAAAACTTGCCCTTAAGAGCATGTAATCATGGCCTATTAAAAGTTACATCGTTGGTATAAGTATAAAGCTACTAAATAATGAATATTAGCCACAAATAATTTGCCCTTACGAGCATGTAATTGTTACGATAGCGGGGGTCACGTGACGCTAGTAACACGTCCTCTTCTCGAAGGTTCGTGAAGTCTCGAACGTTTACTAGATTTCGGTATTCTTGTGTATATAAGGCCGGTAAGAAGTGACGGCAACAATGTAATGTAATTGAACTGCAGACAGAGAGAGACTGACGATTGAGTCGAGCACGTGAGTCGTTCGTTGTGAATTATAGTGTTTGTTATAGCGTGACTGTGGATATTAGGTGTATTGCAAAGTTGTATTCAGAAAGAATAAACAAGTTTTATTTATAAAAGGACTTGTATCGGTAAAGTTTCTTCGGAAAATTAACTAACGACCAGAGACGTAACATAATCATGGCCTATTAAAAGTTACATCGTTAGTATAAGTATAAAAAACTTTAATTGTATAAAACATAAGCACCTAACACATATGGCAGGAGGGCCACGTGCCCCTCCACTTTTTCCAGTTAGTGTGCGTGAAGTATTATTGATAACTATGTTAGATTTAGTTAGCTTATTTTCGCAACTTTCTTAATTTGCAAAGTTGGGCATTCATATTGTTGCGTCAGCGAGGTCACGTGACTAGTATCACGCCACCTCCTTTCTAGAAATATCCTGTTCCTTCAAGAATTCCCTAGCATTTACTAGATATGTGTTAGTCTTGTATATATATAAGACGGTCACAACGTGACGTGACAACAGTGCAATGAGTAATTGAATGTATGCGGATAAAATATTGTTGGCCACGTGAGACGTGAGCGTTTGTTATAGAGCAA
>NW_013790639.1:0-610 GCF_000517525.1 Limulus polyphemus
CCTGTGTGGGACTATTGCTCTATATTTTTGAAGCACTGTTTTGGTTCTAATAAATTAACTAAATCGCAAGTATTATTCCTTACTAAATTTACTTGTTGCTATGCCTGTAATATTGTATTTATGGAAACTATGTACACTCTTTGGTTGTGTCGTAATAAAGCCCATTTTAGCGGGAGAACGTTCACAACGTTATGTATTTGGAATCGTTGTAAACGACGTATTTACAGGGTATACAAGATAGATATATATCGTGATTCAACTGTATTTACACCGAAGTGGGCTCATTGCGTACCACTAATCAATTAATTAGTATTATCATTAACTGATTTTGACAGGTTTTGTAATCTTGTAAAAGGTTAATTTTACTAATCATTCTATTGTGTTATTTTATTTATTTTTTGTTATGAATTTACAATATGTTGTATATCTTTAGTATTTATTTTCATAATAAAAAAAAAGCAACGTCGGGCCCGATTAGTACTTGGGAGGGTGACTGCCTGGGAATACCGGGTGATGATGACTATTTTTTTTGTATAGAAATTGGCAGGTCTCGCAAAGCTGGTCAACACCTTCCACCCCTTCAGATGTTCTGATAGAAGAGATGAAGAAG
>NW_013790640.1:0-611 GCF_000517525.1 Limulus polyphemus
CGAGTCCTTTTCAGTTATAATGTTAATCGCTCTGAAATTCACATAGCAACGTTGGGTACCATCCTTCTTCTGGACTAACACGATGGGAGCTCACCAGGGACTATCTGATTTCTCGACTATCCCTTCCTTAATTAGGCCATCCATGACCTTCTCCATCTCTTGTCACTTTGCCAGAGCTATTCTCCTCAGAGGGATCTTTATTGCTTGTGTTTATTCTGTGCTCTACAAGGTCTGTGCAGCCGAAGTCATGATCTCCTTTTGAAAATATGTCTGCATAATTCGCCAAAAGTTCCCTAACTTGAAGAGCCTGTGATGATGATAAATGAACTATGTTCTTCTTATAGAGGTCAGTTAAATGTTCTGGGAGTGGATGTCCTTTCTTTATGGTTGTGTTTCTTGCCTTAACACTGACTGGCTCTACCTCCTGGCACACCCCCAGCAATGCCACTTCCTTAAGTGTATGCTCACATTTAGAGAAACTAGCCACTGTTATGGGTACTGCTTGATGACCTGCCACAAGTGACCTTTTAATCTTCAAATCCACTGGCCTAGATGGGTCTTTCACTGCTTCCACAAGCATCAGGCTTCCTTGGGGATGTTCTTTTATCCTA
>NW_013790641.1:0-788 GCF_000517525.1 Limulus polyphemus
TAAGTTATATTCGGAAAGAATAAACCAGTTTTATTAAGTAAAGGCTTGTGTCGCGTAAGTTTCGTCGGTACGAAGTTACGGAAAATAAGTTAATTAAAAAACGGAAACGTAACGTACCAATAACAGTATAACTTAACGTCCCAATAACAGTGTAACCTACAGGTAGTAGTATCACCTTGCTTAATCTGCCAGTAGTATAACCTTACTTAACCTAGAAGTAGCAGTATAACCTTGCTTAATCTACCAGTACCTGCATAACCTTACTTAACGTACCATTATCAATACAACCTAGCTTAGTCTACCAGTACCTGCATAACCTTACTTAACGTACCAGTACCAGTAGAAACCTTACTTAATCTACCATTACCAATACAACCTAGCTTAATCTACCAGTACCTGCATAACCTTACGTAACCTACCACTACCAGTAGAAACCTTACTTAATCTACCAGTACCAGTATAAACCTTACTTAACCTACCATTACCAATACAACCTAGCTTAATCTACCAGTACTTGTATAACCTTACTTAACCTACCATTACCAATACAACCTTGCTTAACCTACCAGTACCTGTAGAAACCTTACTTAATCTACCAGTACCAGTAGAAACCTTACTTAATCTACCATTACCAATACAACCTAGCTTAACCTACCACTACCAGTAGAAACCTTACTTAATCTACCATTACCAATACAACCTAGCTTAATCTACCAGTACCACTGGTAGATTAAGCTAGGTTGTATTGGTAATGGTAGATTAAGTAAGGTTTCTACTAACCTGCATAC
>NW_013790642.1:0-611 GCF_000517525.1 Limulus polyphemus
ACAAAACTTTGCCAATTCCTGTCCCTGTGTCCAATTGTACTTTTCTACCAAACCATCAGACTGTGGGTAGAGTGGCGTTGTCCAGGTCTTTCGTATGTAAAACAACTTGCAGCATTCATGGAACACAGCTGATTCAAAGTTACTGCCTTGATCTGAATGCAGTTCGTATGGCATACCAAATCTGAAGCAATCACTAATAGCCAAAGCTACAGTTGTAGCTTCCTGATTTGGTATTGCATATGCCTCAGGCCACTTGGTGAAATAATCCATAACCACACAAATGTACCTGTTTTCAGTATGAGTTTGGGGCAAAGGATCAGCAATATCACTGGCCACACTTTCCATTGGTGCGCCAACTTAATATAACTTCATTGGAGCACGTCCCTTATGCTTGGGTCCCCTTTTAGCACATGTTCTGCATGTCCTGCACCATTCTTCCACATCTTGCCTCATACCTATCCAGTAAAATCTCTGTCGTAGGTGACTCAATGTGTTCTTAACTCCAAGATGTCCTCCTGTTAAACTATCATGGGATTGACACAGCACAACCTCCCGTAACTTTCTCTGTATAACCGTTTGCCAGGTCGTCACTTTTCCATCTGCAGTTACCC
>NW_013790643.1:0-1533 GCF_000517525.1 Limulus polyphemus
ACACTTTATCGTTCACAGTTATATGCAGAGTTTAACCCTCCTACCTTTCATTTTAAGGGAGTTATGGAAGGTTTTGCGTTTTGTACCAGTACTTCGTTCCATTTGGACGGATCTTCTCAATTTTTTTTATGAACGTTCGTTGCATATTTGCGTAATCACATGCAAAATACAATCTTCGTATTATCATTTTTCCGTCATTTTTGGTCCTTTTTTACTATATTGGCTTTTTGAAAGAGTATGTGTACTGCAGTGAAGCTTTTCAATTCTGCTCTGTTATCGATTTCCTGCTACACAAGTTACTAAATCCATGGATCTTAACCAAATTCGGTATGTATATTAACTAGTCCGTTCCACAGTATCATGCAAAGTTTCACCGTCCTACTATTCGTTTTAAAGAAGTTAATTGAGATTTTGCGTTTTGTACTAGTACTTCGTCAAATTTAGACTAATCTTCTTAATTTGTTTATGGAAGGTTCGTGGGAACGTTCCACATTTACTTACAAAATTCTAACTTTCTAGTATTAATTTTACGATTTTTGTGTTCGTTTTTTGTTACTCTTTTATTGGCTTCCATGAAAGCGTATGTTTACTGAAATGAAGCTTTTGGTTACTGATTATTTTTCGATTTCTGTTACCAGAGGGTCTTGAATAGATGGTTCTTTACCAAATTTCGTATGTAGGTATACTTTGTCGTGACACAGTTATATGCAGAGTCTCACCCTCCAACTGTTCATTTTAAGGGAGTTATGGAAGGTTTTGCGTTTTGTACCAGTACTTCCATTTGGACGGATCTTCTCAATTTTTTTTATGAACGTTCGTTCCATATTTGCGTAATCACATGCAAAATACAAGCTTCGTATTATCATGTTTCCATCTTTCATGGTCCTTTTTTACTATATTGGCATTCTGAAAGAGTATGTGTACTGCAGTGAAGCTGTTTGATTCTGCTCTTTTATCTATTTCCTGCTACCCCAGGTTACTAAATCAATGGATCTTAACCAAATTCGGTATGTATATTCACTAGTTCGTTCCACACTGTCTTGCAAAGTTTCTCCTTCCTACTATTCGTTTTAAAGGAGTTTATGGAGTTTTTGCGTTTTGTACCAGTACTTCGTCAAATTTAGACGAATCTTCTTAATTTTCTTATGAAAGGTTCGTGGGAACGTTGCACATTTACTTACAAAATTCTAACTTTCTAGTATTAGTTTTACGATTTTTGTGTTCGTTTTTTGTTACTCTTTTATTGGCTTCCCTGAAAGCGTATGTGTACTGCAGTGAAGCTTTTGGTTACTGATTGTTTCTCGATTTCTTCTTATCACAGGGTCTGGAATTGATTGTTGCTTTACCAAATTTGGTATGTAGGTATACTTTGTCGTTACACAGTTATATGCAGAGTTTCACCCTCCAACTGTTCATTTTAAGGGAGTTATGGAAGGTTTTGCGTTTTGTACCAGTACTTCGTTCCATTTGGACGGATCTTCTCAATTTTTTTATGAACGTTCGTTGCATATTTGCGTAATCACATGCAAAATT
>NW_013790644.1:0-610 GCF_000517525.1 Limulus polyphemus
ATAGACACCACCTTTTCAGAAAAAAATTAAAATTTGCAGTCATATTCACATGAATTGATATATTTATAATTTAATTAATATCTAGTAGATCTTCTTTTCGCCTTGTGGAGTTCGTTGATCCTTTGGGGCATCGTGAGAATCATCTCGTAAATTTTAGATTGTGGGATTTTCGCCTACTCTTGCTTCAAAACTTGGAGTAGATCGCTCTTCGAAGTTTTTTTTTGGTTGTTTCTTGACTTGCCGTTCAAGTATTGCCCAGAGGTTTTTCGATGGGGTTCATGTCAGGAGATTGGCTTGGCCAGGGCTACTTCTGGATACCATTTTCTTCCTGCCACTTTTGGGTGTTTCTGACAGTGTGACACGGTGCTCCATCTTCCAGGAACAACGTTGTGTTCTTGTCCACAAAACCCAAAGAATAAAGTGGCAAGAGTCCTTCCTCCAATATTTCGACGTATTTCGCAAAATTTATGTTGCCAATGCTCTCCACTAAGCTCGATCTCCCACCAACCCAAACAGCTCCCCAAACCATTACGCTGAAACCACCATGCTTCACAGTTGGCTGCAATCTGTTGAGCCAAAACTCTTGGTGAGGCATTCTCCAGACCCATAG
>NW_013790645.1:0-611 GCF_000517525.1 Limulus polyphemus
CACGTCTGTAGAGACGATCCACTATGCCATATGGGCCTTCCCATGGAGAAGACAACTTACGAGACTTCCCGTTGGTCTTCCTGGGAATATACAACCACACCTTGTCTCCTGGTACAAAGCTGACTTCAGTAGATCTATTATCATAACATAACTTTGTGGAATCAGCAGACGTTTTCAAGTTTGAATGCACTTGATGGTGAATATCATCCATTCCTTCAGATAACACTTTCACAGTCATTTTTGCAGGGTCTTCGGTTCAGTCCACCGGCATTTCCATGAGATTTTCCTTCTCTGTATTCAATATCATAATCATACTGGTCTATCTTTCCGATCCAACGTGCCAGTTGCCCCTCTGGGTTCTTTAATGATCTTAACAAGCGTAATGCAGCATGGTCTGTCCTGATGGTAAACCTAGCCCAATAGAGATAAGGATGGAAATATGTCAGACTCTTTGCTATAGCAAGTAGTTCCCTCCGTGTTACACAGTAGTTCCTCTCTGGTCTACTCAAAACCACATGTTCGTTTTCGCCCACTTTCTGAGACAACACTCCTCCAATTCCGACATTACTAGCATCACAATCCAGTATGTACGGCAGTGAGGGATTTGGAAG
>NW_013790646.1:0-611 GCF_000517525.1 Limulus polyphemus
AAGTAAAGGCTTGTGTTCGCTTAAGTTTCATCGGTACGAAGTTTACGGAAAATCAATTAAAAAAACGGAGACATAACAAATTGGTGTCAGAGAGTGGGAATAAGAAAAAAAAAAGAAGAAAAATGGAAACGAGAGGCGGAAAATCAAACTACAGCTTAACAGATTTGATGGCAGCAATACAAAAACAAGAAAAGAAACAAGAAGAACGAGGAGCGAAATTACAACAGTTGTTAGAGGAAAAAGAAAAGAAACAAGAAGAACGAGAAGAGAAATTACAACAGTTGTTAGAGGAAAAAGAAAAGAAACAAGAAGAAAGACAACAGCAGTGGCAACGGGAACAAGAAAGGAAACAAGAAGTACAAATGGAAAACATTAGTAAATTTAAAAGCGAATTGGATACGTTAAAGAACGATTTATTGTCTGTTACACAAGGAGGATACATTGACCATCGACTTAATCAGCCCCAGACAATGGCAAGCCTCTTACAGAGTCCGCAGCTAAACCCTAATGCAGACATATTCAATTCCGTTAGAAGTCACATCCCAGATATGAATGTCAGTAATAGGAGTGATCCTGTGCGAAGGAAGCCACAGGAATTCGATGGGAAGACA
>NW_013790647.1:0-608 GCF_000517525.1 Limulus polyphemus
TTAAGTCCAGAGTTGAAAACCAACTGGCTCCACTTAGGGCATCAAGAGTATCATCAATTCTTAGCAGTGGGTATGAGTCCTTTTTGGTTATACTATTATAAGCCCTGAAATCCACACAGCAACATTGGATCCCATCCTTCTTCTGGACTAACACGATGAGAGCTGACCAGGAACTATCTGGTTTCTCGACTATCCCTTCTTAATTAGGCCATCCATGACCTTATCCATCTCTTGTCGCTTTGCCGGAGCTGTTCTCCTTGAAGGTATCTTTATTGGACGGTGAATGCCTGTGTTTATTCTGTGCTCTATGAGAACTGTGCAGCCAAGGTCATGATCTCCCTTTGAAAAGACGTCTACATAATCCGCCAAGAGTTCTCTAGCCTGAAGAGCCTGTGATGATGACAAATGGACCATGCTCTTCTTATAGAGGTTAGTTAAATGTTCTGGGAGAGGATGTCCCTTCTTTATGGTTGTATGTCTTGGCTTAACATTGACTGGCTCTATCTCCTGAAGGAGAAAGTAAACAAGAAAAGAAACAAGAAGAGAGACTACAGCAATGGCAAGAAAACCTGCAACAGGGGCAGCTCGAACAGCAAAATAAACAAGAG
>NW_013790648.1:0-610 GCF_000517525.1 Limulus polyphemus
CCATGATAACGCCAAAGCCTGTTGGCATGCACCACCTATGGCTTTCCTCGCCGACCACATTTTATTCGGAAAGTCACGTCTGAAAGACGATCCACTATGTCATATGGGCCTTCCCATGGAGAAGACAACTTAGGAGACTTCCCTTTGGTCTTTCAGGGATTATACAACCACACCTTGTCTCCTGGTACAAATTGGACTTCAGTAGATCTCTTATCATAACATAGCTTCGTGGAATCAGCAGTCATTTTCAAGTTTGAACGCACTTGATGATGAATATCATCCATCCTTTCACATAACACTTTCACAAACTCTGACACATTTTCAGGCAACTCTTCATAAAGTAGGCGTCCTGTTATCAGGTCTACTGGCAACCGAAGTTCACGACCAAACATCAGCTTTGCTGGAGTGTATCCAGTGGCTTCATTCTCTGCTGTTCTATAGGCCATCAACAGTGGAGGGAGTAAGACATCCCAGTCATCTTGGCGGCTATAACAAAACTTTGCCAATTCCTGTCCAAGTGTCCAATTGTACTTTTCTGCCATCCCATCAGACAGTGGGTGGAGTGGTGTTGTCCTGGTCTTTCGTATGCCAAACAAGTTGCAACATTCTT
>NW_013790649.1:0-611 GCF_000517525.1 Limulus polyphemus
AGGACGCCCACCTTAGGAAGAGTTGCCTGAAAATGTGTCAGAGTTTGTGAAGGTGTTATCAGAAAGGATGGATAATATTCACCATCAAGTGCATTCAAATTTGAAAACGTCTGCTGATTCGATGAAGCTACGTTATGATAAGAAATCTGTTGAAGTCAGCTTTGTACCAGGAGACAAGGTGTGGTTGTATAACCCCAGAAAGACCAAAGGGAAGTCTCCTAAGTTGTCTTCTCCATGGGAAGGCCCATATGACACAGTGGATCATTTCTCAGACGTGACTTTCCGAATAAAATGTGGTTGGCGAGGTAAGCCAAAGGTGGCGCATGCCAACAGGCTTTAGCATTATCATGGTCCAGGACATTTCAGTTGGGATGAAGTGAACAATGGAACAAAAGACACCACTGAAAACGTGTCACCTGAAAAGCCACTGTTGAAGAAGAAACTCTTCTCGGTTTTGAGAAGGGAAACAGTGAAGCTCTTGATGAAGTTACTACCACTGATGTGACTGTTACCGATAATAAGACATTTCCTGATGGAGCAGCTTAACCCCACGTGAAACAGAAGCCAACAGAGACCAGTATGGAAGAAGATATGTCCCGTAAAATTAAGAG
>NW_013790650.1:0-749 GCF_000517525.1 Limulus polyphemus
AACAAAATCTCTTAATTTTACGGGACGTATCTTTTTCCGTACTGGTCTCCGTCTCATTGGCTTCTGCTTCACGTGGGGTTTATCTGCTCCATCAGGAAATGTCTCATTATCAGTAGCAGTCACATCAATGGTAGTAACTTCATCAACGGCTTCACTGTTTTCCCAGTTCTTGGGTGATGTAAAGAGATGTGATAACCACTATTAGAAGAAGACAACTCCAGTTCTTGGGTGATGTAAAGAGATGTGATAACATCTATTAGAAGAAGGATGTTGAATATATATGTTCCACCACGTATTACTCGATTTGTAATTTTGATTGTTTGTATTTGAGGGAGAGTTTATTTGTTAAATTTCACGCAAAGCTTAATGTAGAGTGATAGAGTATCGCCGTCCTTAATTTAGAAGTGCTAGAGTGTCGCCATCCTTAATTTAGAAGTGCTAGAGTATCGCCATCCTTAATTTAGAGTGATAAAGTATCACCATCCTCAATTAGAAGTGATAAAGTATCACCATCTTTAATTTAGATTTCTAGAGTATCGCCATCCTTAATTTAGAATGATAAAGTATCACCATCCTTAATTTAGAAGTGATATAGTATCGCCATCCTTAATTTAGAAGTGATAAAGTATCACCATCCTAAATTTAGAGTGATAGAATATCGCCATCCTCAATTAGAAGTGATAGAGTATCACCATCCTAAATTTAGAGTGATAGAATATCGCCATCCTAAATTTAGAAGTGATAGAGTA
>NW_013790651.1:0-610 GCF_000517525.1 Limulus polyphemus
TTCTTATTGACAGTACACAGTATTGTTAAATCTTGTGTCTTCTTATTGACAGTACACATTATTGTTAAATCTTGTTTCTTCTTGTTGACAGTACACAGTATTGTTAAATTTTTATATCTTCTTATTGACAGTACACAGTATCGTTAAATCTTGTGTCTTCTTATTGATAGTACACAGTATCTTTAAATCTCGTGTCTTCTTATTGATAGTACACAGTATTTTTAAATCTCGTGTCTTCTTATTGATAAAACACAGTATCGTTAAATCTCGTGTATTCTTATAGATAGTACACAGTAATGTTAAATCTTGTGTCTTCTTATTGAGAGTACATTGTATTGATAAATCTTGTGTATTCTTATTGACAGTACACAGCATTGTTAAATCTTTTGTCTTCTTATTGACAGTACACAGTGTTGTTAAATTTTTATGTCTTCTTATTGACAGTACACAGTATTGTTAAATATTGTGTCTACTTATTGACAGTACACAGTATTTTTAAATATGGTGTATCCTTATTGACAGTCACAGTATCGTTAAATCTCGTGTTTTCTTATTGATAAAACCCAGTATCTTTAAATCTCGTGTCTTCTTATTGATACTACACCGTAAT
>NW_013790652.1:0-983 GCF_000517525.1 Limulus polyphemus
GTTTATGAAAGCAGATTCCCCTGAGTTTAAATATATATTGTGTACAGTCCATATTAAAGTGATATCAAATTAAAGATTTTTTTAAGTCGAACGTAGTCTAGTGGATAGCAAGCTGGGCTGCATATCGAAAGGTCCAAGGTTTACGTCGCGATATTGTTGAATATGCTCTGCTTTGAATGCATTATAAGAGCGATAGTTAATAGAATTATTCGGTTCATGTTGCTGGTTTGCTGCCATCCTTCTGCTCAGTAGTTGAAATTGTTTGTTTGAAGTTAAGCACAAAACTACATATTGGGCTATCTGTGCTCTGCCCACCACGGGTATCGAAACCCGGATTCTAGCATTGTAAGTCTGCAGACATACCGCTGTGCTACTGGGGGGCAGTAGTTGAAATATAGAAGTTTATAACCGAACAACAAGAGATCAGGTACTTGGCCACTTGTGCATAATGTGCTGTTCAGGTCGAAATTACCCAAAAGTCATGCCAGCGACTGGATCGTATATTAACTTCTTTTTAAAGTGTGCCTATAATTAATATATTATATTACCAAGAACAAATTAGTTTCTCATCTACATACCTCTTTTAAACGTCGATACTTCACAAAGAAACCTTTTGGTGCACGGCTGAGATCTTCATCATAGTTTAGTAATGTTCCTTCATCCTCGATAGCTCTTCATGACCATGAAGAAAAGAAAAATTTTACATGAAATTTAAACCCTCTACATTAAACATTTTCAGAAAAATATTCAACAATAAAAGACATCAACATAGTAGCTTATTAGATACATAAATGAACTGTTTTTCTTTCCTATTATTAAAATCATTAACTGATTGCTCTCTTTGTATTTGTTCTTTTATATACTCGAGGTTTATTCAGAAAATTAAATATACTTGATCGATCTATTTTGTTAGAACTATGTACACATATGAACAACCGAAACGTAGAATAATATCATTTAGCATGTTTTTGGATGTGACTGAG
>NW_013790653.1:0-610 GCF_000517525.1 Limulus polyphemus
CGGATTTGTTAGGTATTTATGTTAATGACAACGTTTGTTGAGATTGGTTTATATGTAAAAATGTGCCTAGCTTACAGTGTTAGTTACATATGCCGAAACTCTCGCCAATTCTCCAAGGTTGTAGAATATTCATGAATGCAAGAATCGACAATATATCCACTTCCGTAACTGGTTAGATATAATTAAGTATTGTTGTCCAGACGTTCGAGAAATACATTTCTCGCAGATATCAACCAGAAAATATATGACATTTGACCAGGAACAGTTATAAATTTCGAACATCAATGAATTCTCATCAAACGTTAGTATCTTTCCGGAAATAGTACTGGTTTCTCATCAGACATTAGTGGTTTTATGAAAATATTATCTTACTTCGACAGTCTAACAATTCAGTGTCTGACAAAGCTAGCTAGCTTCCCGACAATTGTACGTACATCGACTTTAAGTTAACTCACTGGATATTAAGGAGATTCTGAACTAGGAAGAAGATTTTAGGTTATTTGTAAGTTAGTGAAATATTTCTTTCTGAATCTTTGTTTGTAGTGATTAATCGTAATAGTTACTATTGTAAATTGTACTGCTGTGTATATATATATATATATATATATAG
>NW_013790654.1:0-611 GCF_000517525.1 Limulus polyphemus
AAGTCATAGTTAGTTGATGTATCACTTGCATGTAAAAGCTGAAATCCTGCTGCCATTTCCCACAATCTACACTACTTCTCTATCTATTTATTGCCTCTACTTTAAAAATGATTGCCTCTAACTTCCCCTCCAACCAACAAACTCTACATAAAAATTGCACATCTTCATTACTAGCTTCCTTAAAAGTACATTCCAGTCCCGAGTTCCCAAATAAAACCCACCCATTGCACCCAGTACACCAAACTGCGAATGCTTAACTCCTACACCAGTCTTAACCATTGTATTTATACTTGTAGTCTAAAAATAAATACTCAGAGCTTAGGGTGTAAATTACTACAATGTTAAAATAAGCTTAGTACATGTAACGGTTCTTTAGGCTTAGGTGTATTTCAACTTGCTGGTAAATCGTAAAATAGGATAAATACATTGTTTTCTTAAATAAATACAATCTAAAAACTAGTTTATTGTCTCTTGGTGTTTTAAGAATTCACTTCTTTACTTGAACGATTCAATAGTACAAGTTCAGCTTATTGATATAGGTAGGTTATTATATAAATCAGGCTGTATATATAAAAGTTGGTTCTTTAACGTTAGGCTTAACAGTAACAGTG
>NW_013790655.1:0-606 GCF_000517525.1 Limulus polyphemus
CCCGGCATGGCCAGGTAGTTAAGGCACTCGACTCGCAATCTGAGGGTCGCGGGTTCGAATCCCTGTCACACCAAACATGCTCGCCCTTTCAGCCGTGGGGGCGTTATAATGTGACGGCCAATCCCACTATTCGTTGGTAAAAGAGTAGCCCAAGAGTTGGCGGTGGGTGGTGATGACTAGCTGCCTTCCCTCTAGTCTTACACTGCTAAATTAGGGACGGCTAGCGCAGATAGCTCTCGTGTAGCTTTGCGCGAAATTCAAAAAAAACAAACAAACAAGAAACAAAACAACAACAAAAAAGCTGTGTGACAGACAGTCACTCAACGAGAAAATAAATATAGGTTTGTAAAATATCGCAAATAACAGGCGAACTATTATCCAAGTGGGAAGTTCATTTTTGTTTTAAGATGCGTTAGAAAATCTTCGACGAAAGCTGAGTATCCCAAATAATTACCAACAGTAGCCTAAAGTAGCGTGAAACTCAAATTTTATCCAAATTAAAAACCAATAAAATGAAAGAAAAATATGAGCAACACAATGCATCGTTGATTTTTTTTGTCCAACATTATATGAAATAAAGTCTAGTACCACTTCCACAACTATTTA
>NW_013790656.1:0-611 GCF_000517525.1 Limulus polyphemus
GAATGGTACTCTGTATAAAGTTGAAGCATGCAAATTTTGACCCCCTCCCATGTACATGCCACAGAGATCTCCTTTGGTATGAACAGCTCCAGGAACCTAAGATGAGACCCACAAATCTACATGACATACAAATAAGTTTTATAGGAGCATGATGTGAGTTAACACTCTTAATTTTTGTTGAAGCCTTGTAATATCGATTTCCATTCTCTTCCAAGTTGGCCATTTTATCATATATACATGTTTTTTAACATTTTAAATTTGATATCTAGGACCATGTCATACAATTCATATTGGGTCTGTGGACTGGTAGTCAACTCTATAATAATTTTTTTGTTATCTACTCAGGAATGTTCACTTGTAAGTGACATCCCATAAACTTACAGTAATATAAATAAGTATAAAATTTGCTATTCACATAAACCATGACTCGCGTGCTTCTCCTGTGGTGTATAATAATTTTTTGTTATCTACTCAGGAATGTTCATTTGTAAGTGACATCCCATATACTTACAGTAATATAAATAAGTATAAAATTTGCTATTCACAGAAACCATGACTCACTTGCTTCTCCTGTGGTGTATAATAATTTTTTGTTATCTACTCAGGAATGT
>NW_013790657.1:0-611 GCF_000517525.1 Limulus polyphemus
GACAGTACACAGTATTGTTAAATCTTGTGGCTTTTTATTGACAGTACACAGTATCGTTAAATCTTGTGACTTCTTTTTGACAATAAACAGTATCGTTAAATCTTGTGTCTTCTTATTGATACTACATAGTATTGTTAAATCTTCTTTTTTTATTGATAGTACATTGTATTGTTAAATCTTTATATCTTCTTATTGACAGTACACAGTATTGTTGAATCTTTTGTCTTCTTATTGACAGTACACAGTATCGTTAAATCTTGTGTCTTCTTATTCATAGTACACAGTATCGTTAAATCTTGTGTGTTCTTATTCACAGTACAAAGTATCGTTAAATCATGTGTGTTCTTATTGACAGTACACAGTATTTTTAAATCTCGTGCTTTCTTATTGACAGTACACAATATTGTTAAATCGTGTGTCTTCTTATTGACAGTACACAGTATCGTTAAATCTTGTGTGTTCTTATTGACAGTACACAGTATTGTTGAATCTTTTGTCTTCTTATTGACAGTACACAGTATCGTTAAATCTTGTGTCTTCTTATTCATAGTACACAGTATCGTTAAATCTTGTGTCTTCTTATTCATAGTACACAGTATCGTTAAATCTTC
>NW_013790658.1:0-611 GCF_000517525.1 Limulus polyphemus
TATTTTTGTGATGTTTAAGCTTGACTTCCTTGGAGGCAGATTGACTGAGGACGACGTGACGGCAATTGTGCAAAGGTTAGTGAGTTCCCTTATGCAGCCAGGAATTTCAATTCCCAACCCGTCTTCTGGGGTTCATTCCTCTCGATTTTGAGGGGGAGAATGAGGAAGACAAATTTTATTACTTGTTTCCCCCTCCTAGTTATGCTTTGGAAACCTCTCTCCATGTTGAAGAGAACTTTCAAATTTCCTAGTATTATAAGGACTTAATATCACTAGTGTGTACCCCAGTGTCATATGACTCTTCTCGTTCCTTATTTCATAATCCTAACTTTAATGGCTATATAATTTTCCCTTATTCTCCTGATATTGGCATTCATGCAGATTCTTTCCTTGATTAACTACATTCCCATAACTTCATGCATCGTCCTCCTCGTATATCTGATTCTTATATCATGGCCAACAGGCATTCTGAATTCCTCTTCCTCGATTACCAAAATTTGGAATATCTTTTGCCTGTTTGGGGTGAACTCTTTGGCATCAGTTACACCCTCTAGTTCCCTTTTTCTGATCCTTATTACCATACTTTGTTTCCTCTCCTTTCTACACCTCAT
>NW_013790659.1:0-724 GCF_000517525.1 Limulus polyphemus
AAGTATTTCCAGTGGTTGTCCCTTCAAGCTCGTTGCCAGATATACAGCTTTCTGTTCCTCTGTCCATCCATTCATCTCTGCCAGTAGCTCAAACTGTGCTCTATATGCTTCCCACGGTGCCTTCCCATCGAATTCCTGTGGCTTCCTTCGTACTGGATCACTCCTATTACTGACATTCATATCTGGGATGTGACTTCTAACGAGACTGGATATGTCTGCATTATGGTTTAGCTGCGGGCTCTTTTAGGGGCTTGCCATTGTCTGGGGCTGATTAAGTCGATGGTCAATGTATCCTCCTTGTGTAACGCACAACAAATCGTTCTTTAACATATCTAATTCGCTTTTAAATTTACTGATGTTTTCCATTTGTACCTCTTGCCATTGTTGTTAATTTTCCTGTAGTTCCTGTTGACTTTCTTCCTGTTTCCTTTCTTGTTCCAGTTGCCACTGCTGTAATCTCTCTTCTTGTTTCTTTTCTCGTTCTTCTTGTTTATTTTCATTTTCCTCCAACAACTGTTGTAATCTCTCTTGTTTATTTTGCTGTTCGAGCTGCCACTGTTGCAGGTTTTCTTGCAACTACTGTTGTCTCTCTTCTTGTTTCTTTTCTTTTTTTACAACAGTTGTTAGAGGTTTTCTCTTCTCGTTCTTCTTGTTTCTTTTCTTGTTTATTTTCTCGTTCTTCTTGTTTCTTTTCTTTTTCCTCTAACAACTGTTGTAATTTCTC
>NW_013790660.1:0-611 GCF_000517525.1 Limulus polyphemus
AGTATTGCTAAATCGTGTGTCTTTTTATTAACAGTACACAGTTTTGTTAAATCTTGTGTGTTCTTATTGACAGTACACAGTATTTATAAATCTTGTGTCTTCTTATTGACAGTACACAGTAAAGTTAAATCTTCTATCTTCTTATTGACAGTACACAGTATTGTTAAATCTTATGTGTTCTTATTGATAGTACACAGTATCGTTAAATCTTATGGCTTGTTATTGATAGTACACAATATTGTTAAATCTTGTGTCTTCTTATTGACAGTATACAGTATTGTTAAATCTTGTGTCTTCTTAGTGAGAGTACACGGTATCGTTAAATCTTGTGTCTTCTTATTGACAGTACACAGTATCGTTAAATCTTGTTTCTTCTTATTGACAGTACACCGTATCGTTAAATCATGTGTCTTCTTATTGACAGTACACAGTCTTCTTAATTCTTGTGTCTTCTTATTGACAGGACATCTTAATGTTAAATCTTATGTCTTCTTATTGACAGTACACAGTATCGTTAAATCTTGTGTCTTCTTATTGACAGTACACAGTATCGTTAAATCTTGTGTCTTCTTATTGACAGTACACAGTCTTCTTAATTCTTGTGTCTTCTT
>NW_013790661.1:0-611 GCF_000517525.1 Limulus polyphemus
GTTTTTAAAGTTACTAATATTTATCAACGTTTCTTGTTTTTAAAGCTACTAATATTTATCAACGTTTCGTGTTTTTAAAGTTACTAATATTTATCAACGTTTCTTGTTTTTAAAGTTACTAATATTTATCAACGTTTCTTGTTTTTAAAGCTACTAATATTTATCAACGTTTCTTGTTTTTAAAGTTACTAATATTATCTCAACGTTTCGTGTTTTTAAAGCTACTAATATTTATCAACGTTTCTTGTTTTTAAAGCTACTAATATTTATCAACGTTTCGTGTTTTTAAACTTACTAATATTTATCAACGTTTCTTGTTTTTAAAGCTACTAATATTTATCAACGTTTCGTGTTTTTAAAGTTACTAATATTATCTCAACGTTTCCTATTAGAGCTTCTAATAATTTCAAAGTGCATAATACTATTAACGTTTCATACGTTTTAAGACATACAATATATATTTTTTACGTTTCGTTATGGCTTCTCGTGGTTTCCTATATTGTGTTTCTTTTTTTTGTGGGATCCTCTTTATTGACTTACTTTGTATATACAGCCTGCAGTAACACGGTTTAAACACGTGAATGTATATACAACGTGCATGAGGTTAAGCA
>NW_013790662.1:0-611 GCF_000517525.1 Limulus polyphemus
GACCTACATATATGAGATATTGGTCTCAGTAGGAGTCTAGTTTGTTTTTGTCCTAGATACTGGATATATTAGTCTCAGTATTAGTCTAGTGAGTATTTTGACCAACATATTGGAGATATAGGTCTCAGTAGGAGTCTTGTTAGTATTTTGAAATACATACTGGAGATATTGGTCTCAGTAGAGGCTTAATGAGTATTGTGACCTAGATACTGGAGATATTGGTCTCAGTAGGGGTCTAGTGAATATTTTGACGTACATATTTGAGATATTGATCTCAGTAGGAGTCTAGTGAGTATTTTGACCTAGATACTGGAGGTATTGGTCTCAGTATCGGTCTAGTGAGTATTTTGACGTACATATTGGAGATATTGGTCTCAGTAGGAGTCTAGTGAGTATTTTGACCTAGATACTGGAGATATTGGTCTCAGTAGGATTCTAGTTAGTATTTTGACCTACATACCGGAGATATTAGTCTAAGTAGGAGTCTAGTGAGTATTTTGACCTAGATACTGGAGATATTGGTCTCAGTAGGAATCTAGTTAGTATTTTGACCTAAATACTGGAGATATTGGTCTCAGTAGCGGTCTAGAGAGTATTTTGACCTTGATACT
>NW_013790663.1:0-535 GCF_000517525.1 Limulus polyphemus
TTAACGATAACGTGTACTGTCAAGTAAGAAACACAAGATTTAACAATACTGTGTACTGTCAATAAGAAGACACAAGATTTAACAATACTGTGTACTGTCAATAAGAAGACACAATATTCAACGATAATGTGTACTGTCAGTAAGAAAACACAAGATTTAACAATATTGTGTCCTGTCAATAAGAAGACACAAGATTTAACGATAATGTGTACTGTCAATAAGAATACACAAGATTTAACGATACTGTGTTCTGTCAATAAGAAGACACAAGATTTAACGATACTGTGTACTTTCAATAAGAAGACACAAGATTTAACAATATCGTGTTCTGTCAATAAGAAGACACAAGATTTAACAATACTGTATACTATCAATAAGAAGACACACGATTTAGCAATACTGTGTACTATCAATAAAAAGACACAAGATTTAACGATACTATGTACTGTCAATAAGAGACACAAGATTTAACGATACTGTGTACTGTCAGTAGGAAAACACAAGATTTAACGATACTGTGTACTATCAATAAAAA
>NW_013790664.1:0-610 GCF_000517525.1 Limulus polyphemus
TTTCTTTTTAACACAAATACGTTTTACACACAACAACACAATTTACAATAATAGTTATTACAAATAGTTATTACAATCAATGATTTATAAACAAAAGTTTCACAAACTAACAAGCAATATAAAGTCTTCTTTCGAGTCTGGAACTTCCTTGATATCTTATCGAGGGTTCACGACGAGCAAGTTAATTACGAGTTGATGTAGGTATGAAATGTCTCATAATTTTGGCACATACATCAGCCTTTATATCAGTGGCCAAATCAACAACATCAAGTGATCTGGGGAAACTACGTCCATATGTGGACACAAACGCACTGGGTGTTGCCTCCTTTTCTTTTTTCTTTTTCAAACACCAACAATCGGACATAACATGACCAGGCTTTTACAAAATGGCAGACAGGTCTTAATTGTTTTTAAAATGTTTTATCCTGACTGTCAAAAGATTTCGAACTAGAGGAGCTAGATTTTGAGAAGAATCCTCAACTTTAGTGGATTGAATAGATACAGGTTTTTGTTGAGTTGATAGGGATTTATTTTTATGAAAAGTGGTTTTATGTGTTAAAGTGTAGTCATCAGAAAGAGCGGCTGCTTTCTGTAGTGTTTCAACTTTCTT
>NW_013790665.1:0-1051 GCF_000517525.1 Limulus polyphemus
TAAAATATATAACACAAAGTTAAACAAATGTTACGGTCGATTTATGGGTAGACAGACAAAACTAACGTCCCACAGTGGCACAGCGGTATGTCTGCGGACTTATAACGCTAGAATCCGGGTTTCGATACTCGTGGTGGGCAGAGCACAGATAGCCCATTGTGTAGCTTTGGGCTTAATTACAAACAAACAAAACTAACGTATGTTCGAAACTCAACAACAGCAACAAAAATTAACGTGTTCCTAACGGGTACTGGTCTAATTATTTTTGTTTGTTATATTTTTTTCAAGTTCCAAAGAACATATGCAAAACAAACAATGTTTTATTAAATTCCTGAGCTGGACAATTCTAGTAGAAACTTTTCTTAGTTAAACGTTTCAGTTGATAATACAAGATATTCATATAAACCAGCTAGTTTACATTTCGTGTCGGATAATTAGTTAAGAAAATCCTATAAATATATATTATCATATATTATATATTATGTATAGTTGTATGGTTGTTAGCTGCTTTCCTCTCATCATTCACAAATATGGATAGGCTGTTCTGTGGCAACAAAGTATTACCATTTACCAACAAATTTACGTTTTTCGCTCTTACATTATCCATTGACAAAAAAAAAAGAAAATTATCATGAACAATTTCAGTTTCAAAAGTAGCTGTAGCGCCGCTATATCTATAGTCCCCCGTTGATACAGCGGTAAATCTCCGGCTTTACATCGCTAACATCAGGGGTTCGATTCCTCTCGGTGGACACAGCAGATAACCCGACGTGGCTTTGTTATAAAGAAATATGCATACCCTATATTTATAAATATGTAGCGACAACAGTAGTGCGCCGTATTTCTCTTATTGTAGCAGTAGCGAGAGCGGCGCTGCATTGAAGAAGTAGCGCAAACAGCTATGCCTATTTCATCCTAGTCTTTTGCATTTAGACCTGCCAAATATGGTTTATCAATTACGTCTGATTCTGGATGTTTCAAGAAGATGTTATTTTCCTTTTAAAATGCATATATTTAATAGCTTCAATTCTTGCTAAATATAGATCAGTCA
>NW_013790666.1:0-611 GCF_000517525.1 Limulus polyphemus
TTAGACAAACTCACCGTCGTTTTGATACAATATTAGACAAACTCACCGTCGTTTTGATACAATGTTTGATAAAAACTAGTAATCGTTTTGATACAATGTTTGATAAAAACTAGTAATTGTTTTGACACAATTTTTCGCTAAAACCTCATCATTGTTTTGATACAATGTTTGATAAAAAGTAGTAATTGTTTTGATACAATGTTTGACAAAACTTACCATTGTTTTGATACAATATTAGACAAACTCACCGTCATTTTGATACAATGTTTGATAAAAACTCGCCATTGTTTTGAAACAATGTTCGCTGAAAACTAGTAATTGTTTTGATACAATGTTTGATAAAAACTAGTAATTGTTTTGACACAATGTTCGCTAAAACCTCATCATTGTTTTGACACAATGTTCGCTAAAACCTCATCATTGTTTTGGATACAATGTGTGATACAAACTCACCGTATTGTAATGGGAAAGGTAAAAGTTGATTTTCTGCTGTCCAGTATGGTACCACATCACCAACGGATGAGCAAGGTAAGCCAGGTAACTTAGTCTCCCTAAGGGAATGAACGCTTTCCAAGACAGAAGACCATTGACGGGGCCTACAGGAAGAAACA
>NW_013790667.1:0-751 GCF_000517525.1 Limulus polyphemus
TTTCACACAAGATTTCAAACAATAAGGTAAGTCTACAGTGAGTTACTAAGCTTTATAAATTATAGTGGAATTCTATGGTATTGATATAGTAATTTATGACTTTTAGGTTATTCAACTGTGTATATATATATATATATATATAACCTAAAAGAAGTTTCTTTTCACATCCTTCACGTGAGAAATATCATAAGGCTTAGCAATCTACGACAAGCAGCAAATGAGAACAAAGGTCATACTTAGAAGAGATAATTGTTTGCTTTACTTCTTTATTTACTGTTCTATGTTTTAAGAAAAATAACTTTTAAGAACTTATTTATGAATAATAATAATCTATATACATATATAATATATAATAATTGAAATATGACTATTTTACAAAATAATACTAGTCTACGAAAACACAGTCAAGACAGGTCACTTTGTGAAGACTAAAGGTCAGTTATATATTATTGGATACAGTAACATAAGTGTACGTACTTCACATCATTGAAATTTCTGTATTGTTAGCCAGACATGGTTTGAAGGTCAATATAATAAAAATAATATATATATATATAAACGTATAATGTTATGGGATTTAAGCTATTTAGACTAAACATTTGTGTTTTCGTGTTATAATTTGTAGTCATTCTAGAACGAAGAAAAGCATAATTTATATTTTTTTCTTAATTTTATTTATTGAGGTTATGAAAATGATCAAATCGAACCAACTCGCACAGAAATACAGTAGTGAAAATAACAAATAAAATGT
>NW_013790668.1:0-917 GCF_000517525.1 Limulus polyphemus
CAAGGTAATCACGACATTAGAGAGTTCTGTATGTTGGTTATCAGTCTGAATTTGGGGACAGGTAACGGGTCACTGGTTGTCTAGTATACATTATAACTCTATACTAGTATACATTATAACTCTATACTAGTATAATATATCTACTGTACTACTAATTAAGTTAAATTAGTGCTTTACTACTATAATAAGGGATAGAATGCCGGTCTCAGACAACTGTATGCAGGCAATGAAGTTTAATATTGAATCATTATACAGAATATCCCTTTGAAAGTAGTGATTCATCTATGCACAAATTTGGTTTTTGAAAGCTTGTAGTTTTGACAGAAATTTCTAAAACAAACCTTGTAAATTCTCGACCTTGTACAAAACTTAGTCTTAGATATAGTTTATTATCGCTCTAATGAGCTTTTGAATTAAAAATAAATGGGGAATCCACTCAGTCTACCAACTGTTGTAAAGATAATGGGGAACCTACCCAGTCTACCAAATGTTGTCAAGATAATGGGGAACCCACCCAGTCTACCAATTATTGTAAAAATAATGGGGAACCCACTCAGTCTACCAAATGTTGTCAAGATAATGGGGAACCCATCCAGTCTACCAACTGTTGTAAAGATAATGGGGAACCCACCCAGTTTACCAATTGTTGTAAAGATAATGGGGAACCCACCCAGTCTACCAACTGTTGTAAAGATCATGGGGAATCCACTCAGTCTACCAATTGTTGTCAAGATAATGCTAGGTCCTCTAATAAAAGACCAGCAGTTTAATTGATGTTTTAGTTCACCATATTTGTTTATTTAAACTTTATATTATTTATGAATTTGTGTAATTTTAAACTAGATGTCTCATGGTATGAAAATAATCAGTTTCTACTTAGTGTGAGTCAGTTGTCTTTTACCACGTGAGAAATAGGT
>NW_013790669.1:0-611 GCF_000517525.1 Limulus polyphemus
AATTCACGCTAAACCATTCAAAGGAGACCAATCCACATTCTTGGTGTGGAAATATGGTAATAAGGCATTAACAGAGTTTGCTTACTATTTGAACAGCATTGAACCATCTATACAATTTACGTTCGAAATTGAGAAAAATAATAGCTTGCTTTTTCTAGATGTATTGGTGAAAAGGAATGTACAAGGTAATTTAGAAACATCAGTTTACCGGAAACCTTTTTCTGTTTTTATCATGTCATACTAGGCCACAAAAATGTCTGCGTTTTATAGTTATGTTAACAGAGCTTTGAAGATATGTACTAACCAAAAGGATTTAAAAACGAATTGTTATTAATTAAATATATAGCAGTCGAAAGAGGTTTTAATCCAATTATTATAGATAGGGCAGTTAAGAAATTCACTAATGCTATAAAAATTGTTAAAATTAGTACTTTAAAACCTAGTTATGAAAAATTAGAAGGGAAGGCTTAATTTTATCATATGTTCCAGGTTTAACTAGTTTATTTAAAGTGTTCAAAAAACAACAGATATTCTACCCTGTATTTAAACCGATAAATAAAATGAATCAAATGTTAGATACTACGAAAGACGAAATACAGTTAACTGAAAAA
>NW_013790670.1:0-607 GCF_000517525.1 Limulus polyphemus
CGTGCTCAACAATATGTCTCTCTCCGCCGTTCAATAACACAGCATTACATGGCCTCCATCACGTTGTGACCGTCTTATATATAAAAGAATACCGAGATCTAGTAAACTCCCGATATTTCATGAAGGTTCGAGAAGGAAGTGACGTGATACAAGCGTCACGTGACCTGCGTTGTCGTAACAATATATTGAGTGTTTGATTTGAATAGTCCATGTGCAAAGTAATTTTCATGCTAAGATTAAAAATACTTTCCTTCACCTCAAAAATCTCAAATTTCCGTCTTGTTACCCCTAAAACCTGCTAAATACATCTCAAACGTTTTTTGTTTCTGTAAAACTTTATATTTTATCTGTTATTTTCTCTACCCTATCTCTATATTTGACTGACCACGTAACCAGAAAAAAAATCGAACTTAATCTAAATTACCTTCTTTTTCTTTCTATTTAATGACCTCAACTTGTAATATGAAATTACAATCATTTATCCTAAGTAGATTTGAGCTTGTAACAGTATACATCTATTTATAATTAAATTATATTGTTTTATTTCTCTTTTAGTCGTGTCTAACTATTATTCGAACCATAATAAGTTGTAAATCCCTCAGCTCAC
>NW_013790671.1:0-611 GCF_000517525.1 Limulus polyphemus
TCTTCCCATCGAATTCCCGTGGCTTCCTTCATACTAGATCCCCCCCTATTTCTGACACTCGTGTCTGGAATGTGACTTCTGGCAGGACTGAAAATGTCTGCATAAGGGTTTAGCTGCAGGGTCTGGAAGGGCTCCTTGTTGTCTGGGGCTGATTAAGTCCATGGCTAATATATCCTCCATTTGTAAAATACAGTAAATCGTCCTTTAATGTATTCAATTCACTTTTAAATTTACTAATCTTTTCCATTTGAGTGAGATGGCTTTCTCTCAACTGTTGGAGACTTTCTTCTTGTTTCATTTCTTGTTCCAGTTGACACTGGTGCTGGTTTTCTTGCCACTGATGTAGTCTATCTTCTTGTTTATTTTCTTTCTCCTCCAACCACTGATGTAGCCTCTCTTCTTGTTTCTTTTTTTTCTCCTCCAACAACTGTTGTAATCTCTCTTTTTGTTTCTTTTCTGGTTCTTCTTGTTTCTTTTTTTGTTTATTTTTCTCGTTCTTCTTGTTTCTTTTGCTGTTCTTGTATTGCTGCCATCAAATCTACTAAGTTGTAGTTTGATTTGCCACTTCTCGTTTCCATCTTATTTCTTTCTTTTCCGTCCCTCTCTCTGAC
>NW_013790672.1:0-609 GCF_000517525.1 Limulus polyphemus
CGTGTCTGATGCTGGTGTTTGAGTATAGTGCTCACAAAACCTATTTGTCCTTGTTTGACATTGTAGTGCGTCCTCTCGTAGGACTCCATGGCGGGTGGGGTCAGTGGGCACTGAATTGATCTCCTTTATTATGGATCCTCCCAATCCAAATAAAAAAGTGTAAAATATCTGCTAATCAGTAAACAACCACACCTAGAAGACTCTGAACAGCAGTCTCCATCACAAAGTACACCTGTACCTTGCATTTTGATCATGCATTCACCGTCTGATAAATCTTTAAGGCAAATGTCTCCCTTTTTTATTCAGAAGAGCTTAGAGGAGCTTGCTGGCTCTCCAAAGTCAGTTAAGAAGCTCTGTTCTGGAGAATCTTGGTTGAAACATCCACAGCTAAGCACAGTGAACTCCTCTTGAATTCAAAGGCCATTGGGGATATACCCATTGAGGTTACTCCCCACGCTTTTTTGAATTCCTCACGAGGAGTTATTGTCAAGAGGAACTTGAAGTCTATCCCCGAGTTAGAGATCCTTGCTGATTTCTCTAGCCAAGGAGTTTCAGCAGTTCGAAGGATCCCCAAGATGGTATTATGGTGCCGACCTCAGTTCTTATTTT
>NW_013790673.1:0-611 GCF_000517525.1 Limulus polyphemus
AATGGATGCAACAACACTTACTGGAATCTGGCCTTTGTTGTTTTCAATCGTCATTTTTCGTAGTTAACTACACACTTCCTCGGTGTTAAATAGTCCAATCCTAATATGCATTGGTCTTCAATGTTAGCCAAGTATACTTTCTGTCTGTTCTTCATGCCCATGAGCTCAGTAGTTACCCACACTGGTCCCTACAACCTTGCATAATGTCCTGTTACACCACAGAGCTTCTGTACAGCTTCTGGTACTCCTTTGTGATCCAGCACCTCAAAAGGGGTTTTCTGAGACACAGAATCTATGACAAAGTTGCACCTTTGGCCATCCAGCTTTCCTGTCTCGTAGACACTATGCATGCTTGCCATTTTACACTTAGCTGTTGGAACTTTCACGATAGGGGTTGGTGGGTGTCCCTGAGCACCAACCACTACTGGTTTCCCGAGACTGACTTGTTGGTGATATTCTTCCTACACTGGCTCCTCATATGTCCTTGCTCCCCACAGTTCCAACAGCCTTTCTGGGTAGCAGTCTTTCCTGCTGTATCATCTCCCCTGTGTTGAAGTTTCCACCATTGAGCTCTCTTGTGCCCAGGTTTATTACAGTGCCAGCAAAGTCCC
>NW_013790674.1:0-612 GCF_000517525.1 Limulus polyphemus
ACATGTTCGAAATTATTGTTTGTCAGCAATTCGTGGAAACAAATACTATGGTATTCTGTTTGATTCCACAAATGATTTAGCCCAACATGAGCAAGTGGTTCGGTAGAAAGGTAAAAAGATGCTGCCAATATTGAGAAAACAAATAGCACAAAATTAGAAGCGGATGGCATTTTATTAAGTGGTTGTTGTTCACAATGTTATGATAATGCTGCTGTCATGTCAGGTCAAGCATTCAACAAAGAATTCTGAACAAAAATCCAAAAGCAGTATTTGTAAACTGTGACAACCATAGTTTGAACTTAGCATGTCATCATGCTGCAAGCCAGGAAACAACAGTTATTACCTTTTTTGGTATAATTGAAGCCATTTATAATTTCTTTGCTCATTCAACAACTCGATGGGACGAACTGCAGCAGGAACTTAAAATCTCTGTCAAGCATGAATCAGAAACACGGTGGAGTGCAAGAGAAAAGGCAGTAAAAGTTGTACATGAAAAACTGGATGAATTGCTAAGACTGTTAGAGCAATTAAGTGAGAAATTGTGGTGCTCATAATATTCTGCAACGCATGCTTACATTTGATTTTCTTGTACTTTTGCATTTTTGGAGAAAA
>NW_013790675.1:0-611 GCF_000517525.1 Limulus polyphemus
CAGTATTGCCAGAGATTTTGGCCATAACTATATTCAGTCTTAGGTTTATCTGCTTCAGCCATTTTCACTTGATGGAAACCCGACTTTAATTCCAGAGTTGAAAACCACCTGGCTCCACTTAGGGCATAAAGAGTATCATCAGTTCTTGGCAGTGGGTATGAGTCCTTTTCGGTAATACTGTTAAGAGCCCTGAAGTCGACACAGCAACATTGGGTCCCATTCTTCTTCTGGACTAACACAACGGGAGCTGACCAAGGACTATCTGATTTCTCGACTATCCCTTTTTTGATCAGGCCATCCATGACCTTCTCCATCTCTTGTCGCTTTGTTGGAGCTATTCTCCTTGGAGGGATCTTTATTAAACAGAGATTGCCTGTGTTTATTCTGTGCTCCACAAGGTCTGTGGAGCCAAGGTCATGATCTCTATTTGAAAAGACATCTGCATAATTCGCCAAGAATTCTCGAACCTGAATAGCCTGTGATGATGACAAATGGACTATGCTTTTCTTATAGAGGTCAGTTAAATGTTCTGGGAGAGGATGTCCTTTCTTTATAGTTGTATTTCTTGCCTTAACATTGACTGGCTCTACCTCCTGGCACACAACCAACAA
>NW_013790676.1:0-1144 GCF_000517525.1 Limulus polyphemus
ACTCTAAATAACATCTCTTATCCTGAGGCTCGGAAGCTATTGTTCTCTCCTACATCGCAGACATATGCCTTTGCACTACGCTCCACTGCTACAGTGGGAGTGCAGATGGACCTTTCCGTGCCTCCATCTGAGTCTTTTTCACGCCATGTGCGGGGTCTTCTGCCCTCCATGGATAATAGAGTTGATCAATCTACTTCTACTCCAATCTCTGTCCCCACTGTTCCTTCCAGTGACTGCCTGGGTAAACCTCCTCGGACACCAGCCTCTGGTGTCCATGCGGGTCCTTCTTTGGCCCCTGAATCCAGGACGATTATTCGATCACGTCCTCAGTCATTGGATTCTCACTCTGATGACAGAGATCTGCCCGCTCGTTCAAGGGCAGGATCCATGGAGGTCGATCGACCTTCATCTAGTAAAGAAAAACGGCGTGGTCGTAAACCGAAGGGTTCTCCACCCTATTCTCTTAAACATACATAAAAATGGCCACTTTGATACAGTGGAACTGTCGAGGTTTTCGTCGAAATCTCGATGACATTAAGGCCTTGATTGACTCCTATCATCCCGCGTGTCTCTCCTTACAGGAAACATTTCTGAAACCTGCCAATACAGTCCATTCCTGAAACCTGCCGATACAGTCACCCTTTGGCAGTTTTCCTTGTACCGGAATGACAGGTTGTCTAATGGGTGGATACATGGAGAGGTGGCACTGCTGGTCGACCAGCATGTGTCCTCCTTATCTGTGTCCCTCGATACACCCTTGGAGGCCGTAGCCATACGTGTTTCCTGGGGTTGTACCATCACTGTTTGTTCTCTCTACCTGTCTCCTGGAGAGACTTATGATCAATCGGACCTTGATGCTCTCGTTTACCAGTTGCCACCTCCCTTTTTACTTAAGGGAGACTTAAATGGACACAACCTCCTCTGGGGTAGTGCTGATATTGATGGGATGGGTCGTTCCATAGAGCACATGCTCTCGGATCACAACCTTTCTCTCTTCAATACTGGAACATACACTTACTTTCATACACCTAGTCAGTCTTTTACTGCCATTGATCTCTCAATTTGCTCCCCTGCACTTTTCACTCGTTTTTCTTGGATGGTCGACAGCAATCCTCGGGGCAGTGATCATTTTCCCATCATGCTG
>NW_013790677.1:0-580 GCF_000517525.1 Limulus polyphemus
ATAAATCTTGTGTCATTTTATTGACAGTACACACTATCGTTAAATCTTGTGTCTTCTTATTTACAGTTCACAGTAGTGTTAAATCTTGTGTCTTCTTATTGACAGTACACAGTATTGTTAAATCTGGTTTATTCTTATTGGCAGTACACAGTATCGTTAAATCTGGTGTCTTCTTCTCATAGAACACAGTATCGTTAAATCTCGTGTCTTCTTATTGATAAAACACACTCTCGTTAAATCTCGTGTTTTCTTATTGATAGTACACAATATCGTTAAATCTCGTGTTTTCTTATTGATAAAACAAACTATCGTTAAATCTCGTGTCTTCTTGTTGATAAAACACACTATCTTTAAATCTCGTGTCTTCTTATTGATAGTACACAGTAACGTTAAATCTTGTTTCTTCTTATTGATAGTACACAGTATTGATTAATCTTGTGTCTTGTTATTGAAAGTACACAGAATTGTTAAATCTTGTGTCTTCTTATTGACAGTACACAGTATTGTTAAATCTTGTGTTTTCTTATTGAAAGTACACAGTGTTGTTAAATCTCGTGTCTTCTTATTGATAGTACACAGT
>NW_013790678.1:0-611 GCF_000517525.1 Limulus polyphemus
TTACTAGCTGCCTTCCCTCTAGTCTTACACTGCTAAATTAGGGACGGCTAGCGCAGATAGCCCTCGTGTAGCTTTGCGCGAAATTAAAAAAAAAAAAACATTCTAGTCATGTTATATATGTATATATAACAATCAAGAAAGCACACGATATAAATGCCTCGTATTCTGTAAGTATGTAAAATATGGTTAGGAAACTCCGTTAATATGAAAAGTAAAACAACTGTACATCAGTGGTTAAACTGTCAACTCGAGGTACTGCTTACTTCGATAATCAATCTGAACTCTAGTCATGAGTATGAGCGTTTCGAATTTAACAAAAAACCCTCAAATCTCATGAAATGATTTAGCTAAATATAAAACAAGTTTTCTAGGAACAGTTTAAAAGACACAAACTTCAGTGAAGTAAGTATTAAAAGATTATATTAAAAATCTAAAACATTGTGTGGCATGATTATGAATAACAACAAATCTTCAAGTAGAAACAAATAAAAAGATATGTTGTTTAAGAACTGATTTGCCTAAACAGCGGACCATAGATAGAGGAACTGTAATATTTAGTAAGCCTAAACAGCGGATCATAGATAGAGAAACCGTAATATCTAGTAAGCCTA
>NW_013790679.1:0-781 GCF_000517525.1 Limulus polyphemus
ATCCTATATTTTGTTTTTGAAATTGTTTGAATATTGAAGTAGGTCTACACCGTTTAGTTTGTTTTCCGAAAATGTTGGACTCTCGAAGAATGTCTACACAATGTACTATGTTTTTTGAAAAGAGTAGGCTATCGAAGTAGGTCTACACCATGTACTTTGTTTTTGAAAGTGTTGGTCTGTTGAAGTAGGTCTATACAATGTACTTTGTTTTTTGAAATGCTGATCCATTGAAATAAGTCAACATCCTATATTAAAGTAGGTCTACAAAATGTAATTTGTGTTTTGAAAGTGTTAGAATATGAAAGTAGGTATTCATATGTTTTTTAAAGTGTTGGATTATTAAAGTATGTATACAACATATGCTTTTTTTGGAATATCGAAGTAGTTCTACACCACCTACTTTGTTTTTTGAAAGTGTTGGTCTGTTGAAGTAGGTCTATACCATGTACTTTGTTTTTTGAAATGTTGATCTATTGAAATAAGTAAACATCCTATATTTTGCTTTTGAAAGTGTTGGAATATTGAAGTAGGTCTAAACCATGTAATTTGTTTTTTAAGTGGTGGACTATTGAAGAAGGTCTACACCATATACTTTGTTCTTTGAAAGTGTTAGAATATCAAAGTAGGTCTTCATATGTTTTTTAAAGTGTTGGATTATTAAAGTAGGCATACAAAATATACTTTTTTTGGAATATCGAAGTAGTTTTACACCATATATTTTGTTTTTTTAAAGTGCTGGACTGTCAAAGTACGTGTACCCCACGTATTTTGTTTTTTGAAA
>NW_013790680.1:0-1569 GCF_000517525.1 Limulus polyphemus
CCTTACATTCTATTTTTGTTTCTTTACAAACCCTGAATCCCTTACATTCTATTTTTGTTTCTTTACAAACCCTGAGTCTCTTGCATTCTATTTTTGTTTCTTTACAAAACCTGAATCCCTTACATTCTATTTTTGTTTCTTTACAAACCCTGAATCCCTTACATTCTATGAATCTCTTACATTCTATTTTTGTTTCTTTACAAACCCTGAATCTCTTACATTCTATTTTTGTTTCTTTACAAACCCTGAATCCCTTACATTCTGGGTTTGTAAAGAAACAAAAATAAAATAGAAACAAAGAAAAGAAACAAAAATAGAATGTAAGAGATTCTCCACTAACGTCTTAAACTCAGGTCTAATGTTTATTGGAAGTGTAATAGTGATCAACTCTGTCATAAACTCAGGACTAATGTATATTGGAAGTGTAATGGTGATTTACTCTGTCTTAAACTCAGGACTAATGTTTATTGGAAGTGTAATGGTGATTTACTCTGTCTTAAACTCAGGACTAATGTTCATTGGAAGTGTAATGGTGATCCACTAACGTCTTAAACTCAGGTCTAATGTTTATTGGAAGTGTAATGGTGATCAACTCTGTCTTAAACTCAGGACAAAAGTTTATTAGAAGTGAATGTTGTCCATCTTAAAATCATAACACAAAGTTTTTTTTTTATTCCTCTAAACTCCCAGTGGAGCATAGGGCCGCAAGAACACCTCCCAACGGAAGTTGTTGTTGCAGTTATTTGTAGCATGTTGGTTTTTACGGGTGGAGTTGCTAGCCTTTCTCATCCTGGACTTGGAACCAGGCAAAGGCGGAAATCACCATTACACTTCCAATAAACATTAGACCTGAGTTTATGACAGAGTAAATCACCATTACACTTCCAATAAACATTAGACCTGAGTTAAGACAGAGTAGATCACCATTACACTTCCAATAAACATTAGACCTGAGTTTATGACAGAGTAGATCACCATTACACTTCCAATAAACATTAGTCCCGAGTTTAAGACGTAGTGGATCACTATTAATTTTCTTTGTTTTGACTTTGAGATGAAGTGAAACAACGATAATGAGGTTCAAATACCATAACAGCTGAATTCATTTACAGTTTCACATCGTTTCAACATCATGTACAATATAATACATTGACCGTCTCCACAGATATGTATTCTAATTCGATGACTTTGAGACTAATAATGGTTGGAGACGGCTTGAATGGGTAATGAAGAAAAACTTTAATATAACAGCAAATGTACAACGTTTCGACAAGGTTTTGTCATTTACCATGTACATTTTTCTTCATTGCCCATTCAAGCCGTCTCCAACCATTATTAGTTATGTATTCTGTTTACTTTCAAGACCCTGAGCTATTCGCAGTCTCTCTTTCTTTTTCTGAACCCTGAATTCGGTGCATTCTATTTTTGTTTCTTTACAAACCCTGAATCCCTTACATTCTATTTTTGTTTCTTTACAAACCCTGAATCCCTTACATTCTATTTTTGTTTCTTTACAAACCCTGAATTCGGTGCATTCTATTTTTGTTTCTTTACGAACCCTGAATCCCT
>NW_013790681.1:0-883 GCF_000517525.1 Limulus polyphemus
CCCACAACGTCTCAGCTTCTGCTGTCTTTCACTGTCTATAGCCATTTGTGGGAAGACAGTTACTCTTAAATTTCATTATTCATAAGAAATTATAGTTATTACAGACTATGAAGCAGACTTTAAATCCTAACTTATACATTTACACTTCCCGTTAAATAAATGGTTTAATATCTATAAATAATATGAATTTTACACCAAACCTAATATATCCAACAGAACTTACTATAGAAAGAAGCAATAATAATAATGAGGTCCATGCTAATTATTTAGATTTAGACATTACTTTTATAGAAGCTACAGTGCGGTTGACTGTTTTTGATAAAAGAACATAATATAATTTTCCCATTCTTCGTCTACCCACACCTAATAGTGTTATTCCGTGTATCATGTTAAAAGGTATTATTATATCTTAACTGAAACGGTTCTTAATAGTATGTAATAACTATACTTTTTTATGGATAATGTTTTATTATTAAAAAATAAATTGAAAGATAACGGCTATAGAGACAGGCAGAAATACATTACTATATTTTTTGATAAATATAAAAATATTTTAGAAACTAAACTATCGATTAAATAAAATATCTTACAAATAAAATATAGAGGGAGTTGGTTATTTTGGCTTATAAGTTGTTAATAATAATATTTCTAGCTCGGCTTGTCTCGGCGTTCCCGTGTTATACTTGAATAAATCTTCAGGTGAAAGGGAGGAGGTTGGGAGTTAGAACTATATAAAAACTTTTAAGGTAGGGTGTATAGTTCTATTTAGTTCTATTTAATATATTATAGTTCTATTTAATATCTTATAGTTATATTTAGTTCTATTTAATATCTTATAGTTCTATTTAATATCTTATAGTTATATTTAGTTCTATTTAATATC
>NW_013790682.1:0-611 GCF_000517525.1 Limulus polyphemus
CCAAATAGCTTAAATCTCATAACATTATACATTTATATATATTTATTATTTTTATTATATTGACCTTTCAGCCATGCCTGGCAAAACATTGAGAAGTTACAATGACGCGGCTCACGTGCACTCATGTTACAGTATCCAATAACATAAAATTGACCTTTGGTCTGTACAAAGTAACTTGTCTTGGCTGTGTTTTAATATACTAGTATTTTGTAAAAATACAGTCACATTTCAATTATTATACATTATATATACATACTTATTTTTCTTAAAATGTAGAACAGTAAATAAAGAAGTAAAGCAAACAATTATCTCTTCTAGTTAATTCCTTTGTACTTGGTTGCTGCTTGACGAAGGTTGCTAAGCCTTAAAAAATTGCATGTGGAGGATATGAAACTAAATATTTTTTTAGGTTTTATGTATACATTTGAATAACTAAAAAAGCATAAGGTACTACATTACTACCATAGAATTCCACTATAATTTATAAAGCTTAGTAACTAAGATGTATTTTAGTCTAAAAGAAATATTAAATTTCGAGCAGACTAAAGACACACCCTACCTTGTTGAAATATTGGTTTAAAAGAAAGAAATGGTGCCACTCCCATTAAAAT
>NW_013790683.1:0-612 GCF_000517525.1 Limulus polyphemus
GGAGATGTATTTTCAATAAAAATTGAAGTCGTGGTAGGTGCTAACGAGAGAGAACTAAATAATGATGCTACAAATAGTAAAAAATCACCCAAAAAACCTATAGAAAATACATTCGTGCCATTACATAGGAAGGGACAAATCAATTTCAACAATTATGGCAAAAGTGGTTTTGCTGGATTCAATAATCATGAAAAGTTCGGATCTTTTAACAATCGTCAGATGCATGATGTGTTTCGAAGAAAAAATAATGTCCATAAATCTAGAAGAAAAACAAGAGTAACCGTAGTACAAAAAGCCCTTAAAGGAAAAGTACCAGATAATGTTACCAAAAAAGTTAAAAGGATACATGAATTTGAAAATCATCGGCGTCAAATGCTTCATGGTGGGGTGAAAGGTCAGCATTTGACATATAAAACTACTAATAGAAAAGATCATTTACTTGATCATCATGATAGAAACATATATACGAATGAAGGTATTTCTTCAATAGCAACTGAATATGCATCAGATGGGTACAATGTAAACGAAATGAATGACGGTGCTGCAAGTATTAAAGTGTCAAACAAAAACAATTAGTAAATATATTCAATCCATTTTATATGAAAGAAAAAT
>NW_013790684.1:0-611 GCF_000517525.1 Limulus polyphemus
AATTGAGTGTATCGTAAAGTTGTATTCAGAAAGAATAAACCAGTTTTATTTAAGAAAGGACTTGTGTCGCTAAAGTTTCGTCGGAACGAATTTACGGAAAATTAATTAACAAACGGAGACGTAACAATACTTTTTCTTACATAGATGATCTAATTGCTATAAATAATCAGTACTTTCATCAAGTTTAATATATCCAAAAGAACTTGAAACAGAAAAAGTAACAATGATCATGTATATGCTAATTATTTAGATTTGGATATCAAATTAGTAAATGGTAAAGTACAACTAAATATTTTTTATAAGAGGAGAGTATTTAATTTTCCCATCCTTGATCTACCCACCCCTAATAGTGTGGTTCCTCGTATGATACTGAAAGGCGTCATTAAATCTCAATTAAAAATATGTTTAACTGTTTGTAATAACAGTGAGTTCTTTATGGAAAATGTTATATTATTCATAACTAAACTAAAGATTAATAAATATAAATACTGGCATATTAAAATGTTTTTTGCAAGTTTTTCTAATAAATTTAAAAATATTTTATTAGATAAATATTGAATGAGAAGAAAACCATTTTTGTCACTAGAGGTAGTTAGCTATTTTTAATATTG
>NW_013790685.1:0-613 GCF_000517525.1 Limulus polyphemus
TTATTCTCTGTGAGTCAGTGAGAAAGATTTTTCGTTTGGTGAATTTCGTAGTGTATCAGTTAACAAGTTTGCTGTTTTTTGCAGTAATTTGAGCAAGTAAGTGTGAAATATTTTTCTGAAATAGCTTTTTTGGGTTTTTTGATAGCAATTACGTTCTAATAAACCATGAATAACATTACTATTATCTGTTAGTTCTTATTTTCAGGCTTTTTGAATCAACTGTGAATAAGGTTTATTCATCACAATACCTGAAAACTCTGACTTCACTTTTTTGAAAAAAAGAAATTGTCTTTCCTTTTACTCCCGATCAACAATCTGTAATTAAATACAGATTAAAATGGCGCACAATAGCGCCATATTTGTAAGAATACGGTACTACTGAAATGAGAATAGAAACAGAAGTTTCGTTAAAATCGGGCCACGAGTTACCGAGTTAGCGCCGTTTTTCTGGTCACTTTTATCAACATTTCTAGAATGAGTAATTCTACATCACACTACTGTTCACGGTCTTTACGAAACTTCTTACTTCACTTTTTTGAAAAATGAAATGGTCGATCCTTTTACTCCCGATCAACAATCAAATGTCTTTTCTTGAATTATGAATAACACGAAT
>NW_013790686.1:0-613 GCF_000517525.1 Limulus polyphemus
GCTCCTCAGATGTCCTTACTCCCCACAGTTTCAACAGCCTTTCTTGGTAGCAGCCTTTACTGCTATGTCATCTCCCCTGTGTTGAAGTTGCCAGCATTGAGCTCTCTTGTGCTCAGGTTTGTTACAGTGCCAGGAAAGTCCCTCAAACTTCTCTGAAAGCTGGCCTTTTCTGGCCTTGAATCCAGATGACTGTACCAACCTCGGTACCTATATGCTGGACTTAATGTAGGATTCAAATTCGAGAGCTCTGGCCATTGCATCCTGCATGGTAGAGGGGTGTGCTTGCTTCACTTGTATCTTAAGTTGTGGACTGTCCAAGGCATCTACCAACTGATCCCTCAGCAACAACTTGAGGAGATCGGGTGGTGCAGTTGGTTAGGCCTTGTGTGCCATGCTCTCCAAGTCCTGTGCCAGCTCTTGCAGGCTCTCCCCTTTAGCACGGACTCTCGTCCTGAACCTGACCCTGTAGACTTCTGACTGGTTTTGGGTTCCGTACCTGAGTTCTAGAGCCGACACCAGTGTTCTATAGTTGTGTCTGTCGGCTGCTGTCAACTGTCCAAGTATTTCCAGTGGTTGTCCCTTCAAGCTTGTTGCCAGATATACAGCTTTCTGC
>NW_013790687.1:0-804 GCF_000517525.1 Limulus polyphemus
CTGTCACGTTGTGAGCGTCCTATATATATACCAGACTAACATATATCTAGTAAATGCTAGGGCATTCACGAAGGAACAAGATATTTCTAGAAAATAGGTGGCGTGACACTAGTCACGTGACCTCGCTGAAGCAACACTGCCCCCTCCTTAGGATTGTTCGTCCTGAACAATAGCCACATACACTAAACCAATAACAATTAACAATAACTTAATTAAATGTACAGAATTACAATCACAAAATTACAATTCAACAAAGTCTCTTAATTTTACGGGACGTATCTTCTTCCATACTGGTCTCCATCTCGTTGGCTTCCGCTTCATGTGGGATTCATCTGCTTCATCAGTAAATGTCCTATCATCAGTAACAGTCACATCAGTGGTAGTAACTTCACCAAGAGCTTAACGTTTCCCTTCTCAAAACTGAGTAGAGTTTCTTCTTCGACAGTGGCTTCTTCAGCAGCGTCATTCGTTCTGTTGTCCACTTCGTCCCAACTGAAATGTCCTGGACCGTGATAACGCCAAAGTCTGTTGGCTTACCTCGCCGACCACATTTTATCCGGAAAGTCACGTCTGAGAGACGATCCACTATGTCATATGGGCCTTCCCATGGAGAAGACAACTTAGGAGACTTCCCTTTGGTCTACCTGGGATTATACAACCATACCTTGTCTCCTAGTTCAAAGCTGACTTCAGTAGATCTCTTATCATAAGTTAACTTCATCGAATCAGCAGACGTTTTCAAGTTTGAACATACTTGATGGTGAATAGCATCCATCCTTTCCGATAACACTTTCACCAACTCTG
>NW_013790688.1:0-1179 GCF_000517525.1 Limulus polyphemus
CCGTAGGAGGGTGATACTCTGCAAATAACTGTGCAACGATAGAGTGTTCCTACATACCTAATTTGGTAAAGAACCATCAATTCAAGACTCTCTGGTAAATGGAAATCGAGAAACAATAAGTAACCAAAAGCTATACTGCAGTACACATACGCTTTCAGGGAATCCAATAAAAAAGTAACAAAAAACGACCACGAAAATCGTAAAACTAATACTAGAAATTTTTAATTTTGTAAGTAAATGTGAAAAGTTCCCACGAACCTTGCATAAAATATTTTAAGAAGATTCGTCTAAATGTGACGAAGTACAGGAACAAAACGCAAAACCTTCCATAACTCCCTTGATACGAAATGTAGGAAGGTGAAACTTCGCATGATACTGTGGAATAAATTAGTTAATAAACATACCAAATTTGATTAAGATCCATCAATTTAGTAACCTGTGGTGGCAGGTAATCGACAACAGAGAAGAATAAAAAAGCTTCTCTGCGGTACACATACTCTTTCAGAAAGCCAATAAAGTAGTAAGAAAAGGACCACAAAAGTCGAAAAAATGATAATACGAAGCTAGAATTTTACTTGTAAATATGCAAGTATGCAACGAACGTTCATATAAAAATTTTGAAAAGATTCGTCTAAATGGAACGAAGTACTGGTACAAAACGCAAAACCTTCTATAACTTCCTTAAAATGAACCGTAGGAGGGTGAAGCTCTGCATATAACATACCGAAGGCAAAACCTTCCATAACTCTCTTAAAATGAACAGTAGAAGGGTGATATTCTGCATATAACTCTGCAACATTAGAGTGTACCTACATACCTAATTTGATAAAGAACCATCAATTCAAGATTATCTGGTTAATAGAAATCGAGAAAATATCAGTAACCAAAAGCTTCAATGCATTACACATACGCTTTCAGTGAAGCCAATAAAAGAGTAACAAAAACGACCACGAAAATCGTAAAACTAACAATAGAAAGTCTGAATTTCGTAAGTAAATGTCAAAAGTTCCCACGAACCTTGCATAAAATATTTTAAGAAGATTCGTCTAAATTTGACAAAGTACTGGTACAAAACGCAAACCTCCCATAACTCCCTTAATACGAATAGTAGGAATATGAAACTTCGAATGATACTGTGAACGAACTGGTTAATATACATACCGAATTTGGTTAAGATGC
>NW_013790689.1:0-993 GCF_000517525.1 Limulus polyphemus
TATATAATAAAAGATCCTGCCAGTCACTATACATTCTATAATAAAAGACCTACCAGCCACTATCCATATATAATAAACGATCCTGCAAGTCACTATCATTCTATAATAAAAGACCTACCAGCTACAATCCATCTGTAATAAAAGATCTACCAGCCACAATCCACTTGTAATAAAAGACCTACCAGCCACTCTCTATCTATAGTAAAAGACCTAACAGCCACTATCCATCCATAATAAAACACCTACCAGTCACTATCCATCTATAATAAAACACCTACCAGCCACAATCCATATATAATGAAAGACCTACCATGAACTATCCATCTTTATTAAAAGACCTGCCAGCTACTATCCATCTATCATAAAAGACCTACCAGCCACGTCCCATCTATATTAAAAGACCTGCCAGTCACTCTCCATCTATCATTTAAGACCTACCAGTAATTATCCATCGATCATTAAAGACCTACCAGTCACTATCCATCTATAATAAAAGACCTACCAGCCACTATCCATCTGTAATAAAAGACCCACCAGCCACAATACATCTATAATAAAAGACCTAACAGCCACTATCCATCTATAATAAAAGACCTACCAGCCACTATCCATCTATAATAAAAGACCTACAAGCCACTATCCATATATATTGAAAGATATACAAGTCACTATCCATCTTTATTAAAAGACCTGCCAGATACTATCCATCCATCATAAAAGACATACCACCACGTTCCACCTATAATAAAAGACCTGCCAGTAACTATCCATATATAATGAAAGACATACCAGCCACTATCCATCTGTAATAAAAGACCTACTAGCCATTCTCTATCTATAGTAAAAGACCTATCAGCCACTATCCATGTATAATAAAACACTTACCAGTCACTATCCATCTATAATAAATGACCTACCAGCCACTATCCATATATAATGAAAGACCTACCAGCCACTATTCATCTGTATTAAAAGACCTAAATGCCTCTATCC
>NW_013790690.1:0-612 GCF_000517525.1 Limulus polyphemus
CTATGTATATTCACTAGTTCGTTCCACAATATCATGCGAAGTTTCACCTTTTACGAAGCGTTTTAAGGGGGTTATTGAAGGTTTTGCGTTTTGTACAAGTACTTAGTCCCATTTATATGAATCTTTTTGAATTTTTTATTAAGGTTCGCCGCAATTTTGCGCGTTTACTTACAAAATTCTAGATTATTAGTTTTAGTTTTACGATTTTTGTTGTCGTTTTATGTTACTCTTTTTATGACTTCTTGAAATCGTATGTGTACTGCACTGATGCTTTTTGTTACCGATTGTTTCTCGATTTCTTGTTACCAGAGGGTCCTGAATTGATTGTTCTTAACCAAATTTGGTATGTAGGTACACTCTATCGTTGCGCAGTTATATGCAGAGTTTCACCTTTCTACTTTTCGTTTTAAGGGAGTTATGGAAGGTTTTCCGTTTTGTACCAGTACTTCGTTCCATTTGGAATAATCTTCTCGAATTTTTTTTATGAACGTTCGTTGCGTACTTGCGTATTTACATGCAAAACTCTAAGTTCATGTTATCATTCTTCCGACTTTTTTGGTCCATTTTGTTACTACTTTATTGGCTTTCTGAAAGAGAATGTGTACTGCAGTG
>NW_013790691.1:0-610 GCF_000517525.1 Limulus polyphemus
TTCCCACTCGAATTCTTGTGGCTTCCTTCGCACTGGATCACTCCTATTACTGACATTCATATCTGGGATGTGACTTCTAACGGGACTGAATATGTCTGCATTAGGGTTTAGCTGCGAGCTGTGTAAGGGGCTTGCCATTGTCTGGGGCTGATTAAGTCGATGGTCGATGTATCCTCCTTGTGTAACACACAACAAATCGTTCTTTAACGTATCTAATTCGCTTTTAAATTTGCTGATGTTTTCCATTTGTACCTCTTGCCATTGTTGTTGATTTTCCTGTAGCTGCTGCTGACTTTCCTGCAACTGTTGGAGACTTTCTTCCTGTTTCCTTTCTTGTTCCAGTTGCCACTGCTGTAATCTCTCTTCTTGTTTCTTTTCTCGTTCTTCTTGTTTATTTTATTTTTCCTCCAACAACTGCTGTAATTTCTCTTCTTGTTTCTTTTCTCGTTCTTCTTGTTTCTTTTCTTTTTCCTCCAACAACTGCTGTAATCTCTCTTGTTTATTTTGCTGTTCGAGCTGACATTGTTGTAGGTTTCTTGCCACTGCTGTAATCTTTCTTCTTGTTTCTTTTCTTTTTCCTCCAACAACTGCTGTATCTCTCTTCTTGTTT
>NW_013790692.1:0-611 GCF_000517525.1 Limulus polyphemus
GGAAGAATGGTGCAGAACATGCAGTACATGTAGTGCTAAAAGGGGACCCAAGCATGAGGGATGCCCACCTTATGAAGAGTTGCCTGAGAATGTGTCACAGTTTGTGAAAGTATTATCGGAAAGGATGGATGATATTCACCATCAAGTGTGTTCAAACTTGAAAACGTCTGCTGATTCGATGAAGTAATCTTATGATAAGAGATCTACTGAAGTCAGCTTTGAACCAGGAGACAAGGTATGATTGTATAATCACAGGAAGACCAAAGGTAAGTCTCCTAAGTTGTCTTCTCCATGGGAAGGCCCATATGACATAGTGGATCGTCTCTCAGACGTGACTTTCCGAATCAAATGTGGTCGGCGAGGTAAGCCAAAAGTGGTGCATGCCAACAGGCTTTGGCGTTATCACAGTCCAGGACATTTCAGTTGGGACGAAGTGAACAAAGGAACAAATGACGCTGCTGAAGAAGTGTCACATGAAAAAGCCACTGTTAAAGAAAAACTCTACTCAGTTTTGAGAAAGGAAACGGTGAAGCTCTTGATGAAGTTACTACCACTGATGTGACTGTTATCGATGATAGGACATTTCTTGATGAAACGGATGAACCCCACAT
>NW_013790693.1:0-610 GCF_000517525.1 Limulus polyphemus
GTATGTAGAGTATTTATTCTACACCAGGGAGAGGAAGAAAATGTAGAGTATTTACTGCACCAGGGACAGGTGCAATATTTAGAGTATTTAGTACACCAGAGATAGGGTACACTATGTAGAGCATTTACTGCACCAGTGATAGGGTACACTATGTAGAGTATTTACTACACCAGTGATAGGGTACACTATGTAGAGTATTTACTGAACAAGGAATAGGGTAAAGTATGTAGAGTATTTACTACACCAGGGATAGTGTACACTATGTAGAGTATTTACTGCACCAGATATAAGATACAGTATGTAGAGAATTTATTCTACACCAGGGATAGGGTACAGTATGTAGAGTATTTACTGCACCAGGGATAGGGTACAAGATATAGAGTATTTACTACACCAGTGATAGGGTACACTATGTAGAGTATTTACTGAACAAGGAATAGGGTAAAGTATGTAGAGTATTTACTACACCAGGGATAGTGTACACTATGTAGAGTATTTACTGCACCAGTGATAGGATACAGTATGTAGAGTATTTACTGCACCAGGGATAGTTACAGTATGCTGAGTATTTACTGCACGAGGGATAGCGTACACTATGTAGAGTATTTAC
>NW_013790694.1:0-610 GCF_000517525.1 Limulus polyphemus
AATCCAGTATGTATGGCAGTAAGGGATCTGGAAGCTTTAAAAGTGGAGCTGAGGCCAATTTTTCTTTCAATGTCTTGAAAACATGCTGGCAAGAAACTGTCCATTCGAACTTCTGGTCTTTTTAATGTTAAATCATGAAGTGGAGCAGCTATAGTTACAAAGTCCTTCACAAACTTCTTAACTCTCTCACATTGTCTGGTGTTGGCCAATCACGCACTGCTTTAACTTTGTCAGGATCAGTTTGCACACCATGCTCACTTACAATGTGACCCAAGTAAAGCACCTCTTTCTGGAACAAGTGGCATTTCTTGGGATGAAGTTTGAGGATTGCTGCTTTCAAACACTTGAATACTTCCTCTAGCCAGGACATTTCCTCATCAAATGTTGTTCCAAACACAATTACATCATCCAGATACACGAGGGCTATTCTACATTGTAGGCCTTCCAGTGCTCTTTCCATCAGCCTCTCAAATTTTGCTGGAGCATTGATAAGCCCGAATGGCATCACGCAGTATTGCCAGAGACCTTGGCCATAACTAAATGCAGTCTTAGGTTTATTTGCTTCAGTCATTTTCACTTGATAGAAACCCGACTTTAAGTCCAGAGTTGA
>NW_013790695.1:0-611 GCF_000517525.1 Limulus polyphemus
TGAACACAAATTATAACATGAAAACATAAATGTTTAGACAAAATAGCTTAAATCTCATAACATTATGTATTTATATATATATTTATTATTTTTATTATATTGACCATTCACCTGTGCCTGGCTAACAATACAGAAGTTACAATGAAGCAGCTCACGTACACTCATGTTACCGTATCAAATAACATAAAACTAACTTTTGGTCTGTACAAAGTAACTTGTCTTGCTTTTGTTTTAGTGGACTAGTATTTTGTAAAATACAGTCACATTTCAATTATTATACATTATATATGTATATAGATTATTGCTATTTGAAATAAGTTCTTAAAATTATTTTTCTTTAAACATAGAACAGTAAATAAAGATGTAAAGCAAACAATTATCTCTTCTAGTTACGACCTTTGTACTTGGTTGCTGCTTGACGTAGGTTGCTAAGCCTTTAAAAAAATTGCATTTGGAGGATATGAAACAAAATATTTTTTAGGTTTTTTATATATACATTTGAACAACTAAAAAAATCACAAATTACTACATTAATATCATAGAATTTCACTATAATTTATCAAGCTTAGTAACATTAGTAATGAGCATCAGTCTCAAGATGCTAGTATTAA
>NW_013790696.1:0-611 GCF_000517525.1 Limulus polyphemus
GACTTTGTTGAACTGTAATTTTGTGTTTGTAATTCTGTATATTTAACTAAGTTATTGTTAATTGTTATTGGTTTATTGTAAGTGGCTATTGTTCGGGACGAACAATACTCAGGAGGGGGCAGTGTTGCGTCAGCGAGGTCACGTGACTAGTATCACGCCACTTCTTTCTCAAACCTTCGTGAATTGTCGAGAGATTACTAGATTGGGGGTAGTCTGGTATATATAAGATGGTCACAACGTGACGGGACAATGTGTGTAGGTAGTGAGTAATTGAACTGCAGTGAGAGAGTGTGTAATTGAACGGAGTATCGTTGAAGTTGAGCACATGAGACGTTCGTTGATATAGCGTTTGATATAGCGCGATTGTTGAAATTAAGTGTATCGCAATGTTATATTCAGAAAGAATAAACCAGTTTTATTTAAGAAAGGACTTGTGTCGCTAAAGTTTCGTCAGAACGAAGTTACGGAAAATTAACTAACGAACGGAGACGTAACATTATTATTCCCACCAGGTCCGCACGTGTTTCACTGGGCGACTCCATCTTAAAACTCTTTTCTCTTTTGTACGTTTCTTTAAATTGTTACAAAGACGAAGCAACTGTCTTCTGTCT
>NW_013790697.1:0-611 GCF_000517525.1 Limulus polyphemus
GTTGTAGCTAGTGATGAGTTGGCCGACGCGTTTCGAATGCGTTCTGCATCCATTATCAAGGCTGAATGTTGTGTGAATTGTGATTACTGTTGGTGGATATTTATAGGTATGGGTAAGCAGGTGGTGGTATCTAGCTCGTGGAAGGCGTTAATTGGTGGAGTGTTGTATTGTGGCTTGGGAGTTTCTCGCCAAGAAGTAGCAGTGTGCGTTCTGTTCCTGTCGATTGTTTGTTGATTATGGGAGTTTGCTGTAGGATTTTTATTGCTTCGTGTATTTGAAGAGATGTGAAGTCGTTAAATCGGCGGATTACTTTGGTGTTTTGTACTAGGTCCTGACGTGTGAGTTTTTGGTTGTGGATTCCAGCACATTGTTCTTTAATGGCTCCATTTTGTAGGTGCATTGTTAGGCGTCTTGACAGGGTTGTGGTAGTCATTCCGATGTAGGAGGCGTTTGCCAGGAGCTCGCAGTCTCCTTTATTACACCTGTACTCGTAAATGACGTTCACTTGCTGTAGATCTGTTGTCTTTTTAGCAGGGCTGTTTTTCACGATTAGGTCCGACGTTGTGGTAGACTTGTAGTAGATGTTGAGTTGCAGTTTTGTGTTCTATTTC
>NW_013790698.1:0-839 GCF_000517525.1 Limulus polyphemus
ATCCATTCTTCTCCATCACGTACAGATTTTTCACAGAACGTCATAGGTACTTTTACATAAGTGAGTCATTTTAATTGAAATCGGGTAACATTTTGTTATGTTTAAAATGTTGACAACCATCTGCCTATAGATTTCTCTAGACCAATCGCGACGTGAGATTGTTATCGATCGTTTTAGAGCCAACGAGAAACACACACCGCTAGTATTCAACTGTTAACAGGCCACATGACATGTTATCTCTGGATAGTATTTGTTTGTGTGTGCACTTTGACATTAAGTTTTTCTTTTCAATATTATTTATTCGTCGCTATGGCAACAAGAGGTTGTGTAAATAACCCAAACATATTCTGTTATATTTGTGGTAAATTTGCTGTAAAGAAACAAAGGCAAAACATTACAGAATTCGTCAAAAAAGCGTATTACGCGATATTTTGGAATAAAATTTGAGGACCAAGACAAATCATGGGTTCCGCACAAAGTTTGCACTGTTTGTGTCGAAGAGTTGAGACAGTGGACTAAAGGTAAGAAAAATCATTTGCCTTTTAGAATTCCATTGGTTTGGCGTGAGCCTAGAAACCATGGAGATGACTGCTATTTTTGCTCATGCAACGTCCAAGGCTACAACATTCGAAATAAAAAGGAAATTTCTTATCCGAACCTTCAATCTGCTATAAGATCTGTTGCTCAAGAACCTGATGTAATTATACCTACTCCACCAGAGTTTATTGATACAGTTTCATCTGATTCTGAATCTGATGTGAATAGAAATGATGATAGGGATTGTTATCAATCTGAAACATGTGGTGAACCACAACTTTTCACACAAGGTGAACTTAATG
>NW_013790699.1:0-611 GCF_000517525.1 Limulus polyphemus
TTTAAGTTATGATTAATTTGTATTGAGATCAGATTTACCATGATTAAATTATATTCAGATAAAATATAATATGATTAAGTTATATTCAGGTAGAATTTAGTAAGATTAAATTATATTCAGGTCAGATTTAGCATGATTAATTTGTATTCAGATCACATATAGCATGATTAAAATTTAGCATGATTAAGTTATATTCAGGTCAAAATTAACACGATTAAGTTATATTCAGGTCAGATTTAGCATGATTAAATTATATTCATGTTAAATTTAATATGATTACGTTAAATTCAGATCAAATTTAGTATGATTAAGTTATATTTAGGCCAGTTTAGCATGACTAATTTGTATTCAGATCACAATTAGCATGATTAAATTATATTCAGATCAAATGTAATATGATATAGTTATATTCAGGTCAAATGTATTATTATTAAGTTATATTCAGGTCAGATTTAGCATGATTAATTTGTATTCAGATCACATTAAGCATGATTAAGTTATATTTAGATCAACTTTAACACGATTAAGTTATATTCAGGTCAAATTTAACATTATTAAGTTATATTCAGGTAAAATGTAGCAAAAAAAATTTGTATTCAGATCACAATTAG
>NW_013790700.1:0-611 GCF_000517525.1 Limulus polyphemus
GGTTTAATCAAGAAAGGACTTGTTTCACTGAAGATCCTCGGTAAGAACTTCTACTGGAAATAAATAAACAAGCAAATACATAACAATAATGTTTTCAGACCAAGGCACAGTTATTTTAATAAAAATGTTGAAGCACACTATCTCTCCTTCCAGTTTGTTTGTACTTGAGCACAAAGCTATACACAGGTATGCTGTGCCACTAGGGGCCCTGGACCTTTTGAAAACTCAGCCCAAGAAAATTATTAGCATGTAAACAACAAAGTCCTTAAAGCATAGCATGATGCACCATTTCACACTTGTACATCAAAAGAGTAACAAGACAGTATGAACTTTGGTTCCATCCACAACTTGTCTATATAAATGGCATATTTAACTTATTTATTTTCCTCAGGTGTGGCATACCAGTTAACACTGAAATAGGTAACACTGGATATTTGGTTGCTTCTTTTAGGAATAACATTATTAGTTTAACTTGATGAAGTATGTTACCTATGAAACAAATATACACCTGGAAAAAAGTTAAGCACCCCCGTGTTTTTTTCAAGTGATTCAGATTCAACGTTCTTGTGACTGATTATAAATTACCATTCAATCTAAACGTGTTTATAAAA
>NW_013790701.1:0-851 GCF_000517525.1 Limulus polyphemus
ATTATCTGTCTCTATATCTCCCTGTCTGCTATTAATTTCTCCGCTTTATTTGCCGGTCTTATATATACACAATAGAGGGCGTCTGGCAAACACTCGCGCCTTCATGATCCTTCTAGAAACTCATCACGTGTCACCAGTGTCACGTGACTTCTGCTGTCGTAACACTATTATTACACTAGAAACTTATTATAATTTTCATACGAGAATGATATCGTATTTACAATAGTTTCGTATAATGATTTATTCTAAACTGGTTTTCATTTAAACAAATTTTCAACAAGAGATAATAGTACCTCTAGAAAAACGTCTTACCTCATGTGAATAATATTATGATTAACAACAACACCAGACTGCTTGTTTCAGAAGACTGACGTTGTGAGGACACGACAACACCGTAAAAATAGTCATTGTTGAACTGAAGTTGTGAAACACGTTTGTTCAGAAAAGTTTTTATCTTTTGTACTTATTGTAGTATCTTTAGATAAGAGAAAGAGGGTTTGAAATACAAGTACAAGTAATGTGTTTGAGCGAAAAAAAACAACAAAGCAGTTACATCAGAAAGATAAAATACTACGTATGTTTGTGCTCACGTTGCAGCACTGTAGAGCAACCTTATGTTGTAGAGTCAGTGATAGTCAGTTCAATGAACGTTTGTACATCATGTACAAACGTTCATTAAACTAACTATCACTGACTCTACAACATAACTTATGTTGTAGAGTCAGTGATAGTCAGTTCAATGAACGTTTGTACATTGACTCTACAACATAACATGTACAAACGTTCATTGAGCTGACTATCACTGACTCTACAACATAACACGTACAAACGTTCATTAAACTAACTATCAC
>NW_013790702.1:0-955 GCF_000517525.1 Limulus polyphemus
GAACTTTCAGACTACCTAAGACACTATTAGGAAATCACACATAAACAAGTAGCTTAGATTAGGTTGATGGTACATGTTGTTTCTCCATTTTCTATTATACATTCACTAAACTAACGAACAGGTATCTGATGTCAAACTAGAACATGCTTATAGACAGTTATTGTAAGAAGAAAAGATTGTAACAACATGTGATCAAAGACAAGACATGTAAAGCTTTCTTTAACACAGCACACAGTTTACCAAATCTGACTCATTGATGGTCACTAACAGGCTGATGTCAGTTCTGAGTTGACTAGTAAAGGTGCAAAGTAAGCATGGATTGTGTTGCAATGTAGAAGTATAGAAGGGTTCGAAGAAATAATAGTAAAGGGTGATGAAACACAGATTAAGTACATGTGGTCACAGTCTGAAGTGTTTGATATTCAAGGCCACTGACAGGGTTTGTAGAAACACCATAGGATTAGAATTAGCAGGTCTATTTCGCAATAACTGGGTAGCTAGTCCAAGAACCATAAATTATAAACTAAGTGATTAAAGTTTTTGATAACATGAATTATACAATTCGGTATTTGTCATATATTATTATACATACAAAACATCAGTTATTATACTCATTACATAAAATTAATATTAAACTATACATAAGATTAATATTCTTTTACAGATTGCTAAATGTATTCAATTAGACCATAATTACAATCTTTATCTATACACAATATATTTAATAATGAACTTTACATATGTACACCATACTTTAACTTAAAAATCAACAAACATAGTTCTTTACATTTAAATGATTATTTTATTACTCAACATACGATTATTACATACTGTGTCTGCTTAGAATAAAATGAAAGTTCTATTCTACTTAAACATTTAAATATATTGTTACGTCTCTGTTCGTTTGTTAATTTTCCGTAAAAATTCTTTCCGAAGAAACTTTAGCGATACAATT
>NW_013790703.1:0-1027 GCF_000517525.1 Limulus polyphemus
GATGTTTGGTCGGGAACTTCGGTAGCCAGTGGATCTGATAACAGGACGTCCACCTTACGAAGAGCTGTCTGAAAATGTGTCAGAGTTATCTGAAAGGATGGGTGATATTCACCATCAAGTGCGTTCAAACTTGAAAACGTCTGCTGATTCCATGAAGCTATGTTATTATAAGAGATCTACTGAAGTCACCTTTGTACCAGGAGACAAGGTGTGGTTGTATAATCCCAGGAAGACCAAAGGGAAGTCTCCTAAGTTGTCTTCTCCATGGGAAGGCCCATATGACATAGTGGATCGTCTCTCAGACGTGACTTTCCGGGTAAAATGTGGTCGGCGAGGTAAACCAAAAGTGGTGCATGCCAACAGGCTTTGGCGTTATCACGGTCCAGGACATTTCAATTGGAATGAAGTGAACAACATAACAAATGACGCTGCTGAAGACGTGTCACCTGAAAAAGCCACTGTCGAAGAAGAAACTCTACCCGGTTTAGAGAAGGGAAACGGTGAAGCCCTTGATGAAGTTACTACCACTGAAGTGACTGTTACCGATGATAGGACATTTCCTGATGGAGCAGATGAACCCCACGTGAAGCAGAAGCCAACAAGATGGAGGCCCAGTACAGAAGAAGATACGTCCTGTAAAATTATGAGACTTTGTTGTATTTTAATTTTGTGTTTGTAAATTCTGTACATTTAATTAAGTTATTGTTAATTATCTATTGGTTAAATGTTAGTGGCTATTGTTCGAGACGAACAATACTAAGGAAGGTGCAGTGTTATGACAGCGGAAGTCACGCGACGCTGGGAGCATGCGCGCTGGAGTTTCTCGAAGGATCAGGAATTATCAGGAAGACAGAGTTGTTCAGGACGCCCTCTTTTTTAGTATATAAGCCTGGCGAGAAAACCAGCGTGATGGGATAGATAGATAATGGAGTCAAGCGAACAGTAGGCACCGTAAGTAAAATGTGTGAATCACTGTGATTTATAGAGTGTGTTATAAAAGCTGTTAAGTGTATTACAAAGTTTGTAT
>NW_013790704.1:0-829 GCF_000517525.1 Limulus polyphemus
TATAAACTTTTTTAATGTGTTGTTCTTTTTCTAGCTTTCTTTTTATGCTTTTAATATAATTTATATAGAAACAAATATGTATAAACAGAAGTTGATATTAATTTTTGAAGCGTGCGTACTTTAAGTATTTTATAAGATCCAAAAAGATGACAACCAAAAATTATATTCAGATAACCAGTTGCTTTTAGTTTGTAATCTGTTTCGAGTTTTTAAATTACTTGTTAAGCTACCTTACAACAAAAACTATTTTTCTCCTTCTGTGGTTTCTTGATTTAAATGTTGTATGCTGTTGTATTGAAAGGAACACTGAGTAAGCCACTTCTTAAGTTTACTTAAGGCCTTAATGTTAAAAATAATCTTAACTTCTGAAAAAACAATTCAGACCACTAACAAACAATATGATTAGTACTGTATTGTAGAAATTGTTTGTTTGTTTGTTTGTTTTGGAATTTTGCGCAAAGCTACACGAGGGCTATCTGCGCTAGCCGTCCCTAATTTAGCAGTGTAAGACTAGAGGGAAGACAGCTAGTCATCACCACCCACCGCCAACTCTTGGGCTACTCTTTTACCAACGAATAGTGGGATTGACCGTCACATTATAACGCCCCCACGACTGAAAGGGCGCGCATGTTTGGTGTGACGGGGATTCGAACCCACGACCCTCAGATTGCGAGTCGAGTGCCGTAACCACCTCTCCATGCCGGGCCTAATGTAGAAATAATTTCTCTTTTACACTACAAATTGCCTTGAGTTCTGGGGTAATATGGATATATATATAACAAGTAGCTGCTTTGTAGATTGTAGGGTAGAATCCATTTAAGCTAAGGTT
>NW_013790705.1:0-849 GCF_000517525.1 Limulus polyphemus
CCTAAGTAAAACACTAAATAAGTATTTACTCTTGGTAAGGTTGTGGCAGTTGGATGTCAGCTGTTGTTATAGTTAATAGCCAATATGATCACCTAAGTAAAAACACTAAATAAGTATTTATTCTTGGTAAGGTTGTGGCAGTTGGACTTGAGCTGTTGTTATAGTTAATAGCCAATATGATAACCTATATAAAAACACTAAATAAGTATTTATTTCCAACTGCCACAACCTTACCAAGTGTGAGCTGTTGTTATAGTTAATAGCCAATATGATCACCTAAGTCTTTAGTTATTACTTAGTTACTGATATTGTGCATTAACCCATAGATACTAATTACTAACTAGTTTTTATTGTACATTTTGGCTGCTAATCTGCTGCTGTCTTCTGTGAAGACTACAGAATATTGTGGCTGCTATATTCTTTATTAATCAACTAACTATATGAATGCTTTCAAGTGTGGTATCCAAGATTTGTTGATTTCTATGTTGGTAAATAATGAATAATTAGACTTAGGTGATCACTTAGGTTTTTAATCATGATAATGATTAGTTAAAGATGTATTAAAGTATAACATGAGAGTAAACATAATATATTGATAATAAGTTTTTTACCTAAAATAAATGAGCCTCATATATTCCATAACACCTGGTATAAGAAAAGTATTAATATCTAAAATGTAGAATGTATTAATATTTAAAATGTAGAATGTATTAATATTTAAAATGTAGAATGTATTAATATCTAAAATGTAGAATGTATTAATATTTAAAATGTAGAATGTATTATTATTTAAAATGTAGAATGTACTAATATTTAATATGTAGAATGTATTGATATCTAAAATGTAGA
>NW_013790706.1:0-610 GCF_000517525.1 Limulus polyphemus
TGTGTGGGGGGGAAAATGAAAATAATATCCCAACTTTCTTTACATTTACCAACTCGTCGTTGGGGTCTGGGGATCACCTGTATTTAAACTAAGTGCCTCGTATTATTAATTGCTTTAACAGTGAAATTTTTCTCCAGAGAGGTCCATCCCTGTTCTTTCCTATCTCGTTATTTGTTAGAAGTGGGACTCAGTGTTTTTGGTTATCCTCTTTCCTTGTTATCTCCCCTGTGTTCGGATCCTTCTTTCTGGTGTATCAAAGTTGTTCGTCGTTGTCAGAGGGAGGTTCATGATTTTGATGTATCTGCTCCATCTAGTTCACTCTATCGTATTCTAGCTCCACAACATCTTCATTGCATTGAACAGCATTATCCCCATATACTATGGGATTTTATTTGGGCTCGAGTCACATTGCGTCATGTGTAGCATCATATGTAGGTCTTCTGTTGGCGCATTGTTAACAATGTTCTACCAGTTTGAGAGCATCTTTAACTTTGACATATCAGTACCACAAAATTGTGCCCAATCTGTCATGCCAGGGTTGAGTCTGTGATGCATCTTTTGGTGTAGTGTTTTCTCTCTCTGTCCAGGCATGGAGATTCTTGTCACGTTT
>NW_013790707.1:0-793 GCF_000517525.1 Limulus polyphemus
TTTTTTATTGTAACAATCTCCAGACTGTTTTTTTATTATAACAATCTTCAGCCTGTTTTTTATTATAACAATCTTCAGCCTGTTTTTTATTATAACAATCTTCAGACTGTTTTTTATTATAACAATCTTCAGACTGTTTTTTATTATAACAATCTTCAGACTGTTTTTATTATAACAATCTTCCAGACTGTTTTCCTTTATTGTAATAATATTCAGCCTGTGTTTTATTGTAAAAATCTTTAGCCTGTGTTTTTATATTGTAAAAATATTCAATCTTTGTAACGTTGGTCTGATTAGCTTCATCAATCAATTCACTTTGACGCGATTCAATAAAAACGTTTTTAGTCCCATTTTCAATTTTGTTTGGTTTTAATTCGGCGCTGATTGGGCAGTGGTGGCTCTGAAGAGGGACGTCACAGTTCCAATGATTGGGAAGTGGCTGCTGTGAACAGGGACGTCACAGTTCCAATGATTGGGAAGTGGTTGCTGTGAACAGGGACGTCACAGTTCCAATGATTGAGAAGTGGTTGCTGTGAACAGGGACGTCACAGTTCCATGTGTGATTTTGTGTGTGCGTGTGTTCCTGGCTCAGTGTTTCAAGTGTTTGAATAGTCGAACTAATATAACCTCTCTTAGAATAAGGAAATGTATATATCTATATGTATATATGATGTGGGAAAGTTTGAGTAATAAAATAGTGTTTGATGTAACACAGACAGTACTATTATATTTATATAGATACATACAACAGACAGTACTATTATATTTATATAGATGACATACATCGGACAGT
>NW_013790708.1:0-1046 GCF_000517525.1 Limulus polyphemus
GAAGCAGCGACACTGACATTTGAATCTGGACAAGAAAAATATGTTTCACCGAAGTAATTTAATTGTTTCTTCTGTAACTCATTCTTTCCGTTATAAAAACACCAAAATATTCCAAGGCCAGTAATAAGGCAGAGAACAAGTAGTATGTTTTTCATGTTTGATAAAGGCAATGGCAAGGATATTTCCACCATCCTGGAATCAATTCAAATCTTATTAACGATAAAGAAGACATTGAGGATATTAAAAAATGCTGTTAAACTTGTCCTACTTAAATAATAACTTATTTACTCAAAACATTTTTTAATAATCACACTTGTCTATAGAAGTGAAAGGTAACTAAGAATTTTAACCAACACAAATAATTTAAGATCCAGAACATACAAGAAAACATGATATATCATGTACCTGAAGTTCTTTCTATGAGCAGATGATAGATCATGCCACAGTTTCTGTAGCGATGGACTTTTTCAAATATACGTGTCTTTGAGGATAGAAAAGTCTTGTAGTAAAATAAATCTTACTTAATTTTATTAAACGATGCTATGCTTAGTTAAGTAATATATATGTGCATTCCTACGTAAATAATAACTTATTTACTCAAGACAATATTTAATAATTACCTAATAATTGGGGGTACACAATTTGTTATACAACCTGTCAGTGGTTGTAGGACAACTGCCCCTCGCCCCACAGCCATATCTTTTGACATTGAGAAAAGTGACACATATTTGACTGAAGAACGAATTATCTAGAAATGTTTAACCCTCTCGCTCCGGCTATTCTTTGCTGGTCATGTCACGAGGTTTTAGCGACTTATATTCATATTTTAATTAAAGTACTTTTTCTTTATGTTATACCAATTAGTCTTACAGTTCCATTGTATTTACGCACATAACTTTAACATGAAACCTGTGTTATTTTCTCCTACATAAATATGTACTTACGTTATATGACATTGCAAAGTTCAACATTTTTATTTTACTACAATAAACAAAAGTTAACACGAAACCTGTGTTATTTTCTCCTACTTAAACAGTTTTAGATAA
>NW_013790709.1:0-611 GCF_000517525.1 Limulus polyphemus
CCAACCCTAGTATGCATTGGTCTTCAATGTCAGCCAAGTATACTTTGTGTCTGTCCTTCATGCCCATGAGCTCAATAGTTACCCACACTGGTCCCCACAACCATGCATAATGTCTTGTCACACCACAGAGCTTCTGTATGGCTTCTGGTACACCTTTGTGATCCATCACCTTGATTCTCACAAGGGTTTGCTGAGATGCAGAATCTATGACAAAGTGGCACTTTTGGCCATCCAGCTTTCCTCTCACATAGACACTATGCATGCTTGCCATTTTACACTTAGCTATAGGGACTTTCACAATGGAGATTGGTGGGTGTCTCTCAGCACCAACCACTACTGGTTTCCTGAAGCTGACTTATTGGTAATATTCTTCTTACACTGGCTCCTCATATGTCCTTGCTCTCCACAGTTTCAACAACCTTTCTGGGTAGCTGCCTTTCCTGCCGTGACATCTTTCCTGTGATGAAGTTGCCAGCATTGAGCTCTCTTGTGTCCAGGTTTATTATAGTGCCAGCAAAGTCCCTCAAACTTCTCTGAAAGCTGCCCTTTTCTGGCCTTGAATCCTGATGAATGTACCAACCTTGGTACCTCTGTGGTGGACTTAACGTAGG
>NW_013790710.1:0-613 GCF_000517525.1 Limulus polyphemus
AGGGGGGGGGGCGAGCAGATATGTCGCGAAGATAATTTGTGTACACGTGAATTGTATCGCTTTTGGCAGGTGTAGTTCCTACTTGATTATGTTGCGTACTGTTGACTGGCGCCACTGAGCTTGTGTTCGTGGATTCTTACCTGGTACAAAACCCCGTACTTTAATTATCAAGAATTAAATGCAGCTTGTTTCAAATCTCTTTCTGGATGATACTGGTGCCCCAAGTTCATCAATATTCTTTTGTTTTCAATACCTCTAAGTAGGGATAGTTCCGTATTGAAACCTGTAAGTCCTAGATCTAAATACATACTTATGATCTGAATATATTAATATTTTGCGTCGGAAAAGCTATTATATACCCTTTAAGCGACCATTTTTCGGTGGCATCACACTATTTACAAAACATTATTTAATCGTTCTACGTTGAGCAAATCAAGTTACCGTATTTGTCGGTGTATAAGACGCACTTTTTTGCCCCAAAATTTGATGTCAAAATCTGCTTGCGTCCTATACACCGAAGGTATGAATAATATATATGTATATATATACGATATACACAAGCCACGTGTAAATATATTTAAATAGGCATGCATAGTTAAGTTCAATTGAATGT
>NW_013790711.1:0-611 GCF_000517525.1 Limulus polyphemus
TTTCTTCAGGAATGCTCTAGTATTTACTAGATAGGGTAGTCTGGTATATATAAGAGGGGGAGGTAATGTGTGTGTAGACAGTGAGTAATTGAGCTGCAGTCACAGGGTATTGTTGAAGTTAACGTTCGTTCGTGATACTGTTTGTTTAGCGCGAATATTGAGATTAAGTGTATCGCAGAGTTATATTCGGAAAGAATAAACCAGTTTTATTAAGTAAATACTTGTGTCGCTAAAATTTCGTCGGAACGAAGTTACGGGAAGTTACTTAACAAACGGAGACGTAACAAATTGGTGTCAGAAGTGGGATAAAAAGAAAATGGAAACGAGAAGCAGCAAATCAAACTACAGCCTAGCAGACTTAATGGCAGCAATACAAGAACAGAATAAACAAGAAGAAAGATTACAGCAGTTGTTAGAGGAAAAAGAAAAGAAACAAGAAGAAAGATTACAGCAGTTGTTAGAGGAGAAAGAAAATAAACAGGAAGAGAGATTACAGCAATTGTTAGAAGAAAAAGAAAAGAAACAAGAAGAACGAGAAAAGAAACAAGAAGAAAGACAACAGCAGTGGCAAGAAAACCTGCGACAGTGGCAGCTCGAACAACAAAATAAAC
>NW_013790712.1:0-1909 GCF_000517525.1 Limulus polyphemus
GTACACATTATCGTTGAATATTGTGTCTTCTTATTGACAATACACAGTATTGTTAAATATTCTGTCTTCTTATTGACAGGACACATTATTGTTAAATCTTGTGTTTTCTTACTGACATACACATTATCGTTAAATCCTGTGTGTTCTTATTGATTGTACACAGTATTTATAAATCTTGTGTCTTCTTTTTGACGGTACACAGTATTGTTAAATCCTGTGTCTTCTTATTGACAGTACACAGTATTGTTAAATCTTGTGTCTTTTTACTGACAGTACACGGTATTGCTAAATCGTGTGTCTTCATATTGACAGTACACAGTATTCTTAAATCTTCTGGCTTCTTATTGACAGTACAGAGTATCGTTAAATCTTGTGTCTTCTTATTGATAGTACACAGTATCGTTAAATCTTGTGTCTTCTTATTGACAGTACACAGTATCGTTAAATCTTGTGTCTTTTTATTGATAGTACACATTATTGCTAAATCTTGTGTCTTCTTATTGACAGTACACAGTTTCGTTAAATCTTGTGTCTTCTTATTGACAGTACACAGTATCGTTAAATCTTGTGTCTTCTTATTGACAGTACAATGTATCGTTAAATCTTGTGTATTCTTATTGACAGTACACAGTATGCAATACTGTGTACTATCTATAAAAAGAAACAAGATTTAACGATACTGTGTACCGTCAATAAGAAGACACAATATTTAACAATACTGTGTACTCTCAATAAGAAGACACACGATATAAGTTAAATCTTGTGTCTTCTTATTGACAGGACATATTTTTGTTAAATATTGTGTTTTCTTACTGACAGTACACATTATCGTTGAATATTGTGTCTTCTTATTGACAATACACAGTATTGTTAAATATTCTGTCTTCTTATTGACAGGACACATTATTGTTAAATCTTGTGTTTTCTTACTGACATACACATTATCGTTAAATACTGTGTGTTCTTATTGATTGTACACAGTATTTATATATCTTGTGTCTTCTTATTGACAGTACACAGTATTGTTAAATCCTGTGTCTTCTTATTGACAGTACACAGTATTGTTAAATCTTGTGTCTTCTTATTGATAGTACACAGTATTGTTAAATCGTGTGTCTTCTTATTAACAGTACACAGTATCGTTAAATCTTGTGTATTCTTGTTGACAGTACACAGTATTGTTAAATCTTGTGTCTTCTTATTGACAGAACACAGTATTGTTAAACCTTGTAATAAAAAGACACAAGACTTAACAATACTGTGTACTGTCAATAAGAAGACGACAGTACACAGTATTGTTAAGTCTTGTGTCTTTTTATTGACAGTACACAGTATTGTTAAATCTCGTGTCTTCTTATTGAAAGTACACAGTGTCGTTAAATTAAGAAGACACAAGCACAAGATTGAACGATACTGTGTACTGTCAATACTGTCAATAAGAAGAATAAGAAACAAGATTTAACGATACTGTGTGCAATAAGAAAACACAAGATTTAACAATACTGTGTACTATCAATAAGAAGACACAAGATTTAACAATACTGTGTACTATCAATACAGTACAAAGTTTTGTTAAATCTTGTGTCTTCTTATTTAAAGTACACAGTATTGTTAAATCTTGTGTCTTCTTTTTGACAGTACACAGTATCATTGAATTATGTGTCTTCTTATTGACAGTACACAGTATTGTTAAATCTTGTGTCTTCTTATTGACAGTACACAGTATAGTTAAATCTTGTGTCTTCTTTTTGACAGTACACAGTATCGTTAAATCTTGTGACTTTTTATTGAGAGTACATAGTATTGTTAAATATTATGTCTTCTTATTGACAGTACACAGTATTGTTAAGTCTTGTGTCTTTTTATTGACAGTACACAGTATTGTTAAATCTTGTGTCTTCTTATTGAA
>NW_013790713.1:0-611 GCF_000517525.1 Limulus polyphemus
TTATTGACATAAATTTATGAAATAGTAATTCAATAAAATTTTGAATGTGAATCAACAAACGAGATGACACTACCTTTCACCTGTGACCCGTCTTGAGCGGGTTAACTGTAAATTTCTTATTCTGTAAAGATTTTCATTTCCTGTTTTGGAGGTTTATGTCAATAAGTATAATTAGGCTGCATTCTGTAGGTTATTTTGGTATTTGATATCGAAAACATGAATTTGTGACACATTTGTAATCTTGTTCTTTACCATCACCTGAGAATGAGGCTAAAATGACCCAAAATTCATCGCATTCCATCTTGCATGTGACTTGTTGGCTGTTTTTGCAGCTTCTTTATCTGAGACCTTATTGCCTATTTGACCATGGAGCCCCTTTGATGCTTTGTTAGCATTCAGTGATTAACATATTTGGATCAAACAGTGGATTTAGAAAGGATTTGTTACACAGTTTACTCTTGTATGTAGTCATAATCAGCAACAAATGTATCTGGGTCCAAATGGGTGTACGAGGATTTCACCAAAGCTTTGTTGGCTGTGATTGAACAACATATTTGGGCTGACTATGAGGATAAAAGAATTGCATTGATGTTTTGTTGGCCCTCATTAAT
>NW_013790714.1:0-894 GCF_000517525.1 Limulus polyphemus
GTACAATCAGGAAAGAGTAACGCAACGATTGGTAAATATCTTAGCAAAGTTCTGTTAATTTTAGGGTAATTAAAAATTAGGTTATATTATTGGCTTAAAAGTGTTGGATGAATGATATAAAAATGATGTTCTAAACTGAAATTTTCATTAAAACAGCAACGTTCTCAACATGAAAGTTTTATTTGCAGCTCTTCTTGTATTCGTAAGCCTGACGTTGACGACAGGCAACATTGTCGATATAGCTTGGCAAATGATATGTAGTAAGTTTATTTTCAAATTTTATTGATGTATGAAATATTTGGTAATTGTATTACTAAAATAAATGCTCTCTTTTCATATCTGTGCTTGAGCAGTATAAAAACAACGTAACAAAAAACTACAGTAAAATATTAAAGCAAAGATTTTTCATAAAGACAAGTGCAGTTCGTACTTAGAAAAAAGACTGAAATTTTATTATTAGTGTCGGAAGTCAGTTTTGAAAACTTCAACAGACATCTTTCATCTGGGTTATACATTATCTTCTGGAATAATCTGGGTTATATATTTTTATTCACAACTATGATTTATAATTTGTTATAAGGTAAAATAGGGCAACTTCTTCGTTCTACTTAATAAAGAGTTTTTAAGAAAGCTGGTTCGTAAAGATGAGAAAAATATCTTTAGGTAAATCAAACATGTTTTCTTTCATGAAGAGACGAGAATAGAGAAGCCTGGAAAAGCGAACGAGCTGAGAAAGTGTATAGAAAAACTTGTGAAAGAAAAGTCAGATTCGGTTGGTATTTGTTGTATTATGATTAATCATGTTTTGATAATTCATTGTAATTTGGTAAACAATGTATTGCTAAGGTGAATCTGGTAATTTTAAACATAAATTCCCGAATCTAGAATTTATTG
>NW_013790715.1:0-611 GCF_000517525.1 Limulus polyphemus
TGGCATACATAATGTCTACGTGACAGGAAAGCTGGATGGCCTAAGGTGCGACTTTGTCATAGATTCTGTATCTCTGCAAACCCTTGTGAGTATCAAGTTGCCGGATCACAAAGGAGTACCAGAAGCTGTACAGAAGCTCTGTGGCGTGACAGGACATTATGTAAGGTTGTGGGGACCAGTGTGGGTAACTATTGAGCTCATGGGCATGAAGAACAGACAGAAAGTATACTTGGGTGACATTGAAGGCCAATGCATATTAGGATTGGACTATTTACTACCGAGGAAGTGTGTAGTTAACTTCGATAAAATGACAAATGGAAACAACAAAGGTCAGATTCCAGTAAGTGTTGCAGCATCCGTTGATTTGCATGTCACAGCACTTAAGTCAACTACAATACCCCCTATGTCAGAGAAGATAATTTGGGGTAGGATGAAAGAACATCCCCAAGGAAGCCCAATGCTTGTGGAAGCAGTAGAAGACCCATCCAGGCCAGTGGATTTGAAAGTTGTAAGGTCACTTGTGGCAGGTCATCATATTGTACCTATAACTATGGCCAATTTCTCTAAATGTGAGCAGACACTTAAGGAAGGACATTGTTGGTTGTGTGCCA
>NW_013790716.1:0-1231 GCF_000517525.1 Limulus polyphemus
CTGTATAACACGGATAGAACTCCTTGCTATAGTAAAGAGTCTGACATATTTCCATCCATACCTCTATGGTGCCACGTTTACCATCAGGACAGACCATGCTGCATTATGCTAATTAAGATCCTTAAAAAACCCAGAGGGACAACTGGCACGTTGGTTCGGAAAAATAGACCAGTATAATTATGATATTGAATATAGAGAGGGAAAATCTCATGTAGATGCCAATGGACTGAGCCGAAGACCCTGCCAAAATGACTGCAGACATTGCTGCAAAAGTGAGGTTGAACTAACCAGGTGCCATCAAGCTGAATTCAAAGTGACTGAAGGAGTTGACGATGGTGAAATGGAACCAGGTATAGATATTAAAGCAGAACACGAGAAAGACCAAGATTTGAAGCCAATAATTGATTTTCTAAAAGCAAGTGTTTTGCGCTCTGCTTGGGAGAAAGTGTCTAGCTTAAGTCCTGTAACAAAGAATTATTGGGCACATTGGGACCAGTTGAAGCTTGAAGATGGTATTCTTGTCCAGAGATGGGAAAGTGACGACATGGCAAACAGTTATACCGGGAAAGTTACGAGAAGTTGTGCTGCGGCAATCCCATGATAGTTTAACGACCTGGCAAACGATTATACCGAGAAAGTTACGGGAAGTTGTGCTGCGTCAATCCCATGATACTTTAACAGCAGGACATCTCGAAGTTAAGAAGACACTGAGTCACCTATGACAGAGATTTTACTGGATAGGTATGAGGCAAGATTTAGAAGAATGGTGCAGAACATGCAATACATGTTGTGCTATAAGGGGACCCAAGCATAAGGGACGTACTCCAATGAAGTTATATCAAGATGGTGCACCAATGGAAAGAGTAGCCGAATGTCCAGTTGTACTTTTCTACCATCCCATCAGACTGTGGGTGCAGTGGCGTTTTTCTGGTCTTTCGGATGCCAAACAACTTGCAGCATTTTTGGAACACAGCTGATTCAAAGTTATGGCCTTGATCTGAATGCAGTTCATATGGCATACCAAATCTGAAGAAGAAGTTACTTATAGCCGAAGCTACAGTTGTAGCTTCCTGATTTGGTATTGCATATGCCTCAGGCCACTTGGTGAAATAATCCATCACCACACAAATGTACTTGTTTCCAGCACGAGTTTGGGGCAGAGGACCAGCAATGTCAAGGGACAGGAATTGGCAAAGTTTTGTAATAGCCGTCAAGATGACTGGGATGTCTT
>NW_013790717.1:0-610 GCF_000517525.1 Limulus polyphemus
TTCAACATTACACAGAATCCATCATCAATAGGTGTAGATGCCATAGCAATATATGGAGTGGATACTTTGGACTATCCAAACAATATAAAGCTCCTTCAACATTACACAGAATCCATCATCAATAGGTGTAGATGCCATAGCAATATATGGAGTGGATACTTTGGACTATCCAGACAAGAAAAGCCCCTTCAACATTACACAGAGCCCATCATCAATAGGTTTGGATACCATAGCATTATATAGACTGGATACTTTGGACTATCCATTCAAGATAAAGCTACTTCAACATTACACAGAATCCATCATCAATAGGTGTAGATGCCATAGCAATATATGGAGTGGATACTTTGGACTATCCAAACAATATAAAGCTCCTTCAACATTACACAGAATCCATCATCAATAGGTGTAGATGCCACAGCAATATATGGAGTGGAAACTTTGGGCTATCCAGACAAGATAAAGCTACTTCAACATTACATAGAATCCATCATCAATAGATGTAGATGTCATAGCAATATATGGAGTGGATACTTTGGGCTATCCAGACAAGATAAAGCTATTTCAACATTACAAAGAATCCATCATCAATAGGTGTAGATACCATAGC
>NW_013790718.1:0-611 GCF_000517525.1 Limulus polyphemus
TTGGTTTGCCATATGAACTGCTTTCAGATCAAGGCCGTAACTTTGAATAAGCTGTGTTCCAAGAATGCTGCAAGTTGTTTGGCATCCGAAAGACCAGGACAACGCCACTGCACCCACAGTCTGATGGGATGGTAGAAAAGTACAACTGGACACTGGGACAGGAATTGGCAAAGTTTTGTAATAGCCGCCAATATGACTGGGATGTCTTACTCCCTCCACTATTGATGGCCTATTGGACAGCAGAGCATGAAACCACTGGATACACTCCAGCAAAGTTGATGTTTGGTCGGTAACTTCGGTTGCCAGTGGATCTGTTAATAGTACGCCCACCTTATGAAGAGTTGCCTGAGAGTGTGTCGGAGTTTGTGAAAGTGTTATAGGAAAGATGGATGATATCCACCATAAAGTGCGTTCAAACTTGAAAACGTCTGCTGATTCGATGAAGTTAACTTATGATAAGAGATCTACTGAAGTCAACTTTGGTCCAGGAGTCAAGGTATGGTTGTATAATCCCAGGAAGTCCAAAGGGAAGTCTCCTAAGTTGTCTTCTCCATGGGAAGGCCCATATGACATAGTGGATCGTCTCTCAGACGTGACTTTCCGGGTAAAAT
>NW_013790719.1:0-611 GCF_000517525.1 Limulus polyphemus
GTTGTGTTCCAAGACTTTGTTTATAAAATAATTATACCAGGTAACGTTGTGTTCAAAGTCTTTGTTTATAAAATTATTATACCTGGTAACGTTGTGTTCCAAGTCTTTGTTTATAAAATTATTATACCAGGTAACGTTTTGTTCCAAGTCTTTGTTTAGAAAATTATTATAATATTAAAAATTGTGTTCCAAGTCTTTGTTTATAAAATTATTTTAACAGGTGAGGTTGTGTCCAACGTCTTTGTTGTTTTAATTATTATAACAAGTAACATTGTGTTCCAAGTCTTTGTTTATAAAATTATAATAATAGGTGACGTTGTGCTCCAAGTCTTTCTTTATAGAATTATTATAACAGGTGACATTGTGTTCGAAGTTCTTGTTATAAAATCATTATACCATGTGTCGTTGTGTTCCAATTGGCGTGTCTTTGTTTATAAAATTATTATACAAAGTAACGTTGTGTAACAAGACTTTGTTTATAAAATTATTATACCAGGTAACGTTCTGTTCCAAGTCTTTGTTTATAAAATTATTATACCTGGTGACGTTGTGTTCCAAGTGTTTGTTTATAAAATTATAATAACAGGTGACGTTGTGTTCCAAGTCTTTGT
>NW_013790720.1:0-771 GCF_000517525.1 Limulus polyphemus
TAGTTCCTAAAGTTAGTATTGCTGTATGATGAGAATGATCTAATGTCTTAGAGTGTGGGTTTTAAATATATGTGACACTTAGGAGCCAATTATAATTGTACCTCAAAATGTTTTGACCAAATATTCAATTTTGTGTAAGTTATGTATTTTTGAGAAACAAAACACATTATTTTGTTTGTGGAATTTAATGTTTACAATGCTTTGAAGTTGACATATGTAAAACCCATGGGAACTTTCTGTGGCAACTGTGTCAAATGTCCCTCAGCAATTGAAAGACCACTTAACCATATTCATTGTCTGGTGGTCAAACAGAAAATCTAGAAGTCTTTGCAGAAAAATCAGAAATAAAACTTCCTTTACAATATTTCAATATTTATTAGTGATTCTAAGATGTAGTCATGTACATAATATAAAGTTTATATATAACTTATTAACTTTTGAAATGGTCTACCATTTACTGGCATGGATCATGGTTGTCAATCAATGGACCAAACAGTGGGTTCATTTGCATCATGTAAGTGCACAACCAACTAAGAAAAAGTTAAACAATGAAGGAATCATTACTTGAATTATTCAACTATAAGAAATAATGTCATAAAATACTGTATATATTAAGTGAAAAACACACAACATACATATATGGAAGTTTCACCAATGGTTATAGTTCTAATAACATTAACAGTCTAGAGTAGAAGTAATAAGTATGAGCTCCTCCATACTGATATGGTCTCTGCACATGTGGGGCTTATTTCTGATCAAAGTTCAATTCAC
>NW_013790721.1:0-748 GCF_000517525.1 Limulus polyphemus
GTTAGACCTTTCCTTGCTTGTGGACATCTGTAAGAGTTCTGCTAACCTTCTTCATACTTGTCTACTCACAGGTTTACTTTCTTTAATTCTTTCCCCACATGATCTGTTACCCTCTAGCAGTAACGGTGTCTCATGTTTCTTCACGTGTGGCCTTTTTATTCTATCTTATTTAGACATAGATAAAAATAGCTTGTTTCAGATATTAATTTGAAAGCCAACTCTTCTTGATTTTATGTTGTTTTTGTTAGTGGTGTTGAAACATATCAAAAGTTCAGTTATGATGTACAGCAAAACATACAAGTACTGAAATACATACCTGCAGCTTATAACTGAAGTGAAATAAATGTATTAATTTTCCATTACACATCTTCTAGTACGTAAATTATTAATAAAAACTGCAAACAGAGACTATCATATTTTTCATTTTGAAGCATTGATTAATTTCCTCAAATTAATATGTAGATGGTTTTTAACAATCACAACACTATCTACAGCATTTACTGGGTTATTACAACACTACCTACAGCATTTACTGGGTTATTACAACACTACAGCATTTACTGGTTTATTACAACACTACCTACAGCATTTACTGGGTTATTACAACACTACCTACAGCATTTACTGGTTTATTACAACACTACCTACAGCATTTACTGATTTATTACAACACTACAGTGTTTACTGGGTTATTACAACACTACCTACAGCATTTACTGATTTGTTACAACACTATCTACAGCGTTTA
>NW_013790722.1:0-610 GCF_000517525.1 Limulus polyphemus
GCCTCAGGCAACTTGGTAAAATAATCCATCACCACAGAAATGTACTTGTTTCCAGCACGAGTTTGGGGCAAAGAACCAGCAATGTCGACGGCTACTCTTTCCAATGTTGCACCAACTTGATATAACTTCATTGGAGCACGTCCCTTATACTTGGGTCCCCTTTTAGCACAACATGTACTGCATGTTCTGCACCATTCTTTCACATCTTTCCTGATAACTATCCAGTAAAATCTCTGTCGTAGGTGACTCAATGTCTTCTTAACTCCGAGATGTCCTCCTGTTAAAGTATCATGGGATTGACGCAGCACAACTTCCCGTAACTTTCTTGGTATAACCGTTTGCCAGGTCGTCACTTTCCCATCTCTGGAGAAGAATACCATCTTCAAGCTTCAACTGGTCCCATTGTGCCCAATAGTTCTTTGCCACAGGGCTTAGACTAGACACCTTCTTCCAAGAGGGGCGCAAAACACTTGCTTTTAGAAAATCAATTATTGGCTTCAAATCTCGATCTTTCTCCTATTCTGCTTTGATATCTATATTTGGTTCCACTTCACCATCATCAACTCTTTCAAGTCACCTTGACTTCAGCTTGATGGCACCTGATTAGTTA
>NW_013790723.1:0-683 GCF_000517525.1 Limulus polyphemus
GTAGTCTGGTATATATAAGATGGTCACAACGTGACGGGAACAATGTGTGTGTAGGTAATGAGTAATTGAACTGCAGTCAGAGAGAGAGACGTATTGTTGAAGTAGAGCTCGTGAGACGAGAACTATAGTTTGTTATAGCGCGACTGTTGAAAATAAGTGTATCGGTAAAGTTATATTCAGAAAGAATAAATCAGTTTTATTAAATAAGGACTTGTGTCGCTAAAGTTTCGTCGGAACGAAGTTACGGAAAATTAATTAACAAACGGAGACGTAACAATAGGAAAAACTGGATAAACCTAAACTGGCTAACCCTGAACACGCTGTCACAAATAAGGACAGTAAACCACCCAAAATACGAAAGGGGAGCTGAGAAAATCAGAAAAAAAAAAAAGACTAGAGACCCGTGCTACAAAATATATGAAAAAGCTGATTTATTTTGATCTCATCCACTGAGTAAAGGTAAGCCTATTCCTGGGCCTAAAAAGAGTACATTCCATAATTATATTTCTGGGCCTTGAAAAGAGAGCACATCTGCTGAAGAAAAAGACTCCAGAACACAAAATGATCAACAATAGGTAAATGTTGTTATTGAGGAAAGCAAGCTAGAACAGGGGTGGGGTGGGGGTGGGGATGTCAGGAAAAAACACACAACCAGAAGCTCACTATCTCGACAAAATGTAGAA
>NW_013790724.1:0-611 GCF_000517525.1 Limulus polyphemus
AGAACGTTGTAGATAACATCTAACAGTTCCTATGATGGGTGATTATGATAAGAATGCTGTACCAGTACATTTCATTAATTAATAAGACTTACTTAAACCTGATTATAGAACGTTGTAGATAACATCTAACAGTTCCTATGATGGGTGATTATGATAAGAATGCTGTACCAGTACATTCCATTAATTAATAAGACTTACTTAAACCTGATTATATAATGTTGTAGAGAACAGAAAATACGAGGACTTCCTCCTTACTAAATCGGAGTCACTAGTAAATAACAGAGATAATCTGCTTATTTCCATTTTTAATAAAATTAAATGGCGACTATGCAAACTTGTATTTATGGTATTTGGCATATTAAGTATACCCATAGTTGAAAGCTACATATTTAGTATTTCAATTCAGAAGTTATTAGCTAAAATGAAACATATAATTACGTCATGATGACATAACATCTAGAAGTTTCATGAAGGTTAAAACATTGGTAGAATCTGGAAGCTTCTTGTATCACATAGAAAACTAGATTGACAAGAAGGAAGGCAGCTAGTCAGCACCACCCACCGCCAACTCTTGAGCTACTTTTTTTACAAACCTAAAATGGGATTGACCA
>NW_013790725.1:0-610 GCF_000517525.1 Limulus polyphemus
CTGGTTGGACTTGTGGGATCAGTTCAATGGGAGAAGGGAGCTTTTTGGAATAGGATATGGTTTGGCGTGTTTGAAAGAGTTAAACTAGTACTAGACAGTGGTGAGGGCCAAGATAAAACTAAATGTAAAAAATATATATATAGAGAGAGAAATTATTAGCATAGGAAATGAGTATAGAAGTAGTTATAAGGATAGGCTTAATTGTTACTATTGTAATGCTAGAAGTATAAGAAATACAATAGGGCACTGGTAGAAATGGAGGATTTTAATATAATGGGAATAGCTGAAACATGGTTAAATGTAGATGATTTTGATGACACCAATTTATTTTAATTACAGGGTTATAGGTTATTTAATAGGGATAGAGTACTAAAGAGAGGGGGAGGGTGGCTTTATATGTGAAATGTGAGTTACATTTTGCTGAAGTTGAGGATATCAAAGATAAAAGCAAGTAGATTTAATCCATTTGTGTTTCTATTAGCGGATATAAAGAGTGTTGTTTGTTTTGAATTTTGCGCAAAAGACTACACAAGGCTAACTAGCGTTAGCCGTCCCTAACTTTAGTCAGTGAAGACTAGAGGAAGGCGAACTAGTTATCACCACCCCACCG
>NW_013790726.1:0-1356 GCF_000517525.1 Limulus polyphemus
GGTCTGTATTTATCCATCAGTACCTCTAGTGACCATCACCACTGACTGGACTATATTTAGCCATCAGTACCTCTAGTGACCACCACCACTGACTGGTCTATATTTATCCATCAGTACTCTTAGTGGCCACCACCACTGACTTGTCTATATTTATCCATCAGTCCCTTTAGTGACCACCACCACTGACTGGTCTGTATTTATCCATCAGTACCTCTAGTGACCACCACCACTGACTGGTCTATATTTATCCATCAGTACTCTAGTGACCACCACCACTGACTGGTCTATATTTATCCATCAGTACTCCTAACCAGTCAGTGGTGGTGGTCACGGTACTGATGGATAAATATAGACTAGTCAGTGGTGGTGGTCACTAGAGGTTCTGATGGATAAATACAGACCAGTCAGTGGTGCTGGCCACGAGGAGTACTGATGGATAAATACATACCAGTCAGTGGTGGTGGTCATTAAGGATATTGGTAGATAAATATATAGGAATGGTTTTGTATTTAGAACTGTGGAATATGGTGTAATGAACTAGGAATAATTCAGGATATGTCAAGAATAAGTTATTTCTCATTTTAACATGCACATGTTTCATTTTTCCAGTGATTGCTAAATATATGTTAATCAGTGGTGGTGGCCACTAGGGGTACTGATGGATAAATATAGACCAGTCAGTGGTGGTGGTCACTAGGAGTACTGATGGATAAATATAGACCAGTCAGTGGTGGTGGTCACTAGAAATAGTTAGAGAACAAACAAATTATAGAAGGACACGTCTCTTATTGTTTGATCTACTTATGTAGGAATGTATGGTTCAGGCTCTGGGAATATCTAACAAATGTTTTCCAGTTTACTTTAAGTCGTTTTTGATAATTGATCGTCTTTCGTTGGGTTTACAACACCAAAACCCAGAGTTCGATTCCACTGAGTAAACACAGTAATTAGCCCAATAAAGATATGCGGTAAAAATCATACAGACAAGTTATTCATTATAGAAATGTTTCCCTTTCTACACTGAAGTCTCCTAACTATATATTTGGTTCTATAGCTTCAGTAACATCAAAATTCTTAACAACGGACAACAACTCTTACAATAAAAATAACTACGGTGTTTATAAAAGAAACGGAAATTTCAGATGTTGACTCGAGCCATATTTAGAAAACTATAAACATTTCTTGGACTCGGTGTGAAAAACAGTTACTAACAGGAAAACCCTTTTTGGATATCTTGTTTAATACAACTATAAAACTTTGATAGAAGATTCACATCTTCAGTCTATAAGAAATCAATTCTGTGTTATTAACCATTTAACAATGTACAACACTGTGAAGATATTACGTATTTTGTCT
>NW_013790727.1:0-611 GCF_000517525.1 Limulus polyphemus
AAGTTAGATAAAATACATGGACATGGCCCTGAGAAGGAGACAAAGAAATTAGATAAAATACATGGACATGGCCCTGAGAAGGAGACAAAGAAGTTAGATAAAATACATGGACATGGCCCTGAGAAGGAGACAAAGAAATTAGATAAAATACATGGACATGGACCTGAGAAGGAGACAAAGAAGTTAGATAAAATACATGGAAATGGCTCTGAGAAGGAAACAAATAATAAATATGTAAATAGGCAATCAACAATGAAAACATATATATACAATAGTGAATACATCAAATCAATAAGAATAATACAAATTACAACAGTAAAGGATGGAGGAAAAGGTCAATTTGAACTCGGCCCTCCCAGGTCAATAAGACCTAAATCCCGATACCAGGAACAGCAGGTCATCTTTTAAACCACGATATGCTTATATTTCTTTCGCTTTCAGTACTACTTAACAAAATAGCAGAAACTGGTGAACGATATTTCATTAAGAAACTCCTTAAGAGTGATGCTAGGTGAACGATATTTCATTAAAAAGCTCCTTAGGAATGATGCTATGTGAACTATATTTCATTTAAAAACTCCTTAAGAATGATGCTATGTGAACGATAGTTC
>NW_013790728.1:0-611 GCF_000517525.1 Limulus polyphemus
CCGTGCTTTCCACAGTTCCAACACCCTTTCTATAGTTGTGTCTGTCCGCTGCTGTCAACTGTCCAAGTATTTCCAGTGGTTGTCCCTTCAAGCTCGTTGACAGATATTCAGCTTTCTGCTCCTCTGTCCATCCATTCATCTCTTCCAGTAGCTCAAACTGTGCTCTATATGCTTCCCACAGTGCTTTCCCATCGAATTCCTGTGGCTTCCTTCTCACTGGATCACTCCTATTACTGACATTTATATCTGGGATGTGGCTTCTAACGGGACTGAATATGTCTGCATTAGGGTTTAGCTGCGGGCTCTGTAAGGGTCTTGCCATTGTCTGGGGCTGATTAAATCGATGGTCAATGTATCCTCCTTGTGTAATGCACAGCAAATCGTTCGTTAACGTATCTAATTCGTTTTTAAATTTACTGATGTTTTCCATTTGTACCTCTTCCCACTGTTGTTGATTTTCCTGTAGTTGCTGCTGACTTTCTTTTTGTTTCCTTTCTTGTTGCAGTTGCCACTGCTGTAATCTCTCTTCTTGTTTCTTTTCTCGTTCTTCTTGTTTATTTTCTTTTTCCTCCAACAACTGTTGTAATCTCTCTTGTTTATTTTGCTGTTCT
>NW_013790729.1:0-872 GCF_000517525.1 Limulus polyphemus
CAATACTGTGTCCTGTCAATAAGAAGATAAAGAATTTATCAATACTGTGTACTGTCAATAAGAAGACACAAGATTTAAGGATACTGTGTACTATCATAACAAGTCATAAGATTTATTGATACTTTGTACTATCAATAACAAGCCACAAGATTTAACAATACTGTGTCCTGTGAATAAGAATATACAGGATTTATCAATACTGTGCACTGTCAATAAGAAGACACAAGATTTAACAATACTGTGTCCTGTCAATAAGAAGATACAGGATTTATCAATACTGTGTCCTGTCAATAAGAAGACACATAATTTAACAATACTGTGTCCTGTCAATAAGAAGACACAAGATTTAACAATAATGTGTCCTGTCAATAAGAATATAAAGGAATTATCAATACTGTGTACTGTCAATAAAAAGACACAAGATTTAACAATACTGTGTCCTGTCAATAAGAAGATACAGGATTTTTCAATACTGTGTACTGTCAGTAAAAAGACACAAGATTTAACATTACTGAGTCCTGTCAATAAGAAGATACAGGATTTATCAATACTGTGTACTGTCAATAGGAAAACACAAGATTTAACGATACTGTGTAGTGTCAAAAAGAAGACACAAGATTTAACAATACTGTGTCCTGTCAATAAGAAGATACAGGATTTATCAATACTGTGTCCTGTCAATAAGACGATACAGGATTTATCAATACTGTGTACTGTCAATAAGAAGACACAAGATTTAACAATAATGTGTCCTGTCAATAAGATTATAAAGTATTTATCAATACTGTGTACTGTCAATAAAAAGACACAAGATTTAACAATACTAGTGTCCTGTCAATAAGACGATACAGGATTTATCAATACTGCGTACT
>NW_013790730.1:0-611 GCF_000517525.1 Limulus polyphemus
ATAAACTAGTTTTATTTAAGAAAGGACTTGTATCGCTAAGGTTTCTTTGGAAAGAATTTTTACAGAAAATTAACAAACGAACAGAGACGTAACAATATCTTATCGAGGGTTCACGATGAGCGAAGTAATTACGAGTTGATGAACGAGTCGAGAAATCAGATAGTCCCTGATCAGCTCCCGTTGTGTTAGTCCAAAAGAAGGATGGGACCCAACGTTGCTGTGTGGACTTCAGGGCTCTTAACAGCATAACCATAAAAGACTCATACCCACTGCTAAAAATTGATGATACTTTTGACGCCCTAAGTGGAGTCAGGTGGTTTTCAACTCTGAACTTAAAGTCAGGTTTTCATAAAGTAAAAATAGTTGAAACAGATAAACCTAAGACTGCATTTAGTTATGGTCAAGGTCTCTGGCAATATCGTTTGATGCCATTCGGGCTTAGCAATGCTCCAGCAACATTTGAGAGGCTGATGGAAAGGGTACTGGAAGGCCTACAATGAAGGATAGCCCTCCTGTACCTGGATGATGTCATTGCATTTGCAACAACTTTTGATGAGGAAATGTCCCAGCTAGAGGAAGTATTCAAGCGTTTGAAAGCAGCAAACCTCAAA
>NW_013790731.1:0-610 GCF_000517525.1 Limulus polyphemus
CTATTGTGACTTGAGTGTCACAATGGCTACACATCGGTGGGTCAATACTTGATAAAAGAAAACAATGGGTTAAAAAACTATGACCAATGCGTAGCCTTACCAGGACTACTTCCTCCTTCCGATCCTTACGGAAGCAAGATGGCCAAAGACCAACAGAAGGTTTGATCTGGAAAAGCTTATTATGGCATTGCTCACTCCAAGTCGACTGCCAACTGGCACGAAGCCACGCCTTGAAGACAGGTCCGTAGTCCATGTATGGGAAAGGCACGGCCGTAATGGCACCAGAGCAGATGGACTTAGCTGCGGTGTCAGCGAGCTCGTTCCCGTAAATACCGACGTGATCCAGGGCAAGAGAAATAGCATATAACTCGGCAGTGAACACAGAAACTGTAGAGGGGATCCTGCAAGCAACTACCGAGCCACAGCAAACCATGGCAGAACCTACAGAGTCACCTGATTTCGCACCATCCGTGTAAATGGGAAGAGAGGAATGGTTCGAAAGATGTTCAGCAAAAAGAAGACGGTACTTCCAATCGGGAGTATCCGCCTTCCCCAGATGACTCAAGGAAAGGTCACAGGATGGGATGGTAATAAGCCATGGTGGAATGAG
>NW_013790732.1:0-609 GCF_000517525.1 Limulus polyphemus
GATCCCTAGCTCCATCTCAGCGATATAGTCATTCGTGTGGTCCCTGAGGCAAAGTTCTTGGAACTTATCTTTGATCATAAGCTTAGCTTCATTCCACCCATCAAGCAGCTGCGTGTCAAATGTGCAAGGGCTCTGAACATCCTCCGTGTCCTTTCTTCCAGCTCTTGGGGAGCGGATCGATGTTCTATGCTCAGGATCTATCGTGCTTTAATTCGATCCAAACTGGACTATGGGTCTTTGGTCTATGGTTCTGCCAGGACCTCGGCCCTGAAGATGCTGGACCCCATTCACCATCTTGGGCTTCGGCTCTGCACCGGTGCTTTTCGCACTTCTCCAGTCCAGAGTTTGTACACTGAGTTCCATTAACCTTCTCTTCACCTTCGTCATTTGCAACTTTCTCTACAATATGCTACTAAGCTTCGATCCTTACCACGGCATCCTACCTGGGATTGTGTTTTTCTTCCTCGGTGGGCAATGCTCTTTCAGAACAGACGGTCTTCTATTCCTCCATTTGGCCTTCGTATCTGGGCATTACTGGCTGAATTGGGTCTGGCATTGGATGACATTGCTGTCCCAATGATCAGCTCATTCCACCATTGATTATTACCA
>NW_013790733.1:0-611 GCF_000517525.1 Limulus polyphemus
CTCTTAATTTTACAGGACGTATCTTCTTCCGTACTGGTCTCCATCTCATTGGCTTCTGCTTCGCGTGGGGTTCATCTGCTCCATCAGGAAATGTTCCATTATTGGTAACAGTCACATCAATGGTAGTAACTTCATTACCGGCTTCACTGTTTTCCTTCTCAAAACCGGATAGAGTTTTTTCTTCGACAGAGGCTTTTTCAGGTGACACGTCTTCAGCAGCGTCATTTGTTCTGTTGTTCACTTTGTTCCAACTGAAATGTCCCAGACCGTGATAACGCCAAAGCCTGTTGGCATGCACCACCTTTGGCTTACATTGCCGACCACATTTTATTCAGAAAGTCATGTCTGAGAGACGATCCACTATGTCATATGGGTCTTTCCACGAAGAAGACAACTTAGGAGACTTCCCTTTGGTCTTCGTGGGATTATACAACCACACCTTATCTCCTGGTACAAAGCTGATTTCAGTAAATCTCTTATCATAACATAGCTTCATGGAATCAGCAGACGTTTTCAAGTTTGAACGCACTTGATGATGAATATCATCCATCCTTTCAGATAACACTTTCACGAACTCTGACACATTTTCAGGCAACTCTTCGTAAGGTTGG
>NW_013790734.1:0-821 GCF_000517525.1 Limulus polyphemus
CAAAATTAAATTTTTTTTTCAGTATTATAATTTGGAAACGACACAGTCTCAAGATATCACAGTGTTGTCATGATAGAAATCCAGGGAAAGAAGGAAACCTGGATTATGTAAAATATTCACGAATTGGTGATTATAACTTAGAACATGTAGAAAAAACTGCAGGAGACGCCACAACGAAAGATGTATCAGAAATTGATGACGTGAGTGTTAACAAACCATTTAGTTTAACGTGCCATTAAGCAATATTTATATTTGAAAATTACGCAATGAACGTAAAAATGTAGTTTTACTTTTGTTTGTTTGTTGTGAAGCATAAAGCTATACAATGGGCTATCTGTGCTGTGCCCTGCATGAGTAACGAAACCCAGTTTTTAGAGTTATAAGCCTTCCGATTTACCACTGAGATACTGGGGGAAAAAGAGATCGAATCACCTCACCGAACATGACTGTCATTACACCTTTATGGGTATTGTACTGTGACGACCAATCTCACTATTCATCAGTAAAAAGTAGCCCATGCCTAGTCTCTCACTTCAAAATTAGGGATGTATAGCGGAGATAACCCTAGCTTTATACAAAATTCAACAACAACAAAACAATACAAAATCTATCTGTGGCACTCGTCCTTAATTTTGAATTGATAGAATAGAGAGAAGGCAGCTAGCCAACACCACTCGCCACAAATACTTGAACTACTATAACCGAATTATGGTATTTCACCGTCACTCTCATAACGCATTCACAGCCCGAAAATCTAGAGAGTAGATTCACAGTAACGGTTTGTTTGTTTGTTTGTTGGATAGCTACACAGTGGGCTATCC
>NW_013790735.1:0-1290 GCF_000517525.1 Limulus polyphemus
AAAGACACAAGATTTAAAATTCCTGTGTCCTGTCAATAAGAAGATACAGGACTTTATCCACACTGTGTACTGTCAATTAGAAGTCACAAGATTTAACAATACTGTGTCCTCTCAATAAGAAGATACAGGATTTATCAATACTGTGTACTGTCAATAAGAAGACACAAGATTTAACAATACTGTGTCCTGTAAATAAGAAGATAAAGGATTTATCAATACTGTGTACTGTCAATAAGAAGACACATGATTTAACGATACTGTGTACTATCAATAAGAAGACAAGATTTACAATTACTGTGTACTGTCAATAAGCAGACACAAGATTTATCAATACCGTTTAAGTCTCAATAAGAAGACACAAGATTTAAAAATACTATGTACTATCAAAAAGAAGACAAGATTTAACGATACTGTGTAGTGCCAATAAAAAGACACAAGATTTAACGCTACTGTGTACTATCAATAAGAAGACAAGATTTACCAATACTGTATATTGTCAATAAGCAGACACAAGATTTATCAATACCGTTTACTCTCAATAAGAAGACACAAGATTTAACAATACTATGTACTATCAAAAAGAAGACAAGATTTAACAATACTGTGTACTGTCAATAAGAAGATAAAGGATTTATCAATACTGTGTAATGTCAATAAGAAGACACAAGATTTAACAATAATGTGTCCTGTCAATAAGAATATACAAATCTTGTGTCTTCTTATTGACAATACACAGTCTTGATAAATCCTGTGTCTTCTTATTGACAGTACACAGTATTGATAAATCCTGTATCTTCTTATTAACGGGACACAGTATTGATAAATCCTGTATCTACTTATTGACAGGACACAGTATTGTTCTTCTTATTGACAGTACACAGTATCGTTAAATCTTGTGTACACAGTCTTGATAAATCCTGTATCTTCTTATTGACAGGACACGGTATTTTTAAATTTTTTGTCTTCTTATTGACAACTGTCAATAAGAAGACACAATATTTAACGATACTGTGTACTGTCAATAAGAAGACACAAGATTTAACAATACTGTGTCCTGTCAATAAGAAGATACAGGAGTTATCAATACTGTGTACTGTCAATAAGAAGACACAAGATTTAACAATACAGTGTCCTGTCAAGAAGAAGATACAGGATTTATCAATACTCTGTACTGTCAATAAGAAGACACAAGATGTAACAATACTGTGTCCTGTAAATAAGAAGATAAAGGATTTATCAATACTGTGTACTGTCAATAAGAAGACACAAGATTTAACGATACTGTGTACT
>NW_013790736.1:0-660 GCF_000517525.1 Limulus polyphemus
ATTGGCTTCTGCTTCATGTGGGGTTCATCCGCTTCATCAGTAAATGTCCATCATCGGTAACAGTCACATCAGTGTTAGTAACATCAACAAGAGCTTCACCGTTTCCCTTCTCAAAACTGAGTAGAGTTTCTTCTTCGATGGTGGCTTCTTCAGGTGGCACGTCTTCATCAGCTTCATTTGTTCTGTTGTCCACTTCGTCCCAACTGAAATGTCCTGGACCGTGATAATGCCAAAGCATGTTGGCATGCACCACTTTTGGCTTACCTCGCTGACCACATTTTATCCGGAAAGTCACGTCTGAGAAACGATCCACTATGTCATATGGGCCTTCCCATGGAGAAGACAACTTAGGAGACTTCCCTTTGGTCTTCCTGGGATTATACAACCACACCTTGTCTCCTGGTCCAAAGTTGACTTCAGTAGATCTCTTATCATAAGTCAACCTCATCGAATCAGCACGCGTTTTCAAGCTTGTACGCACCTGATGGTGAACATCATCCATCCTTTCCGATAACACTTTCACAAACTCTGACATATTCGCAGGCAACTCTTCATCATTTGGGCGTCCCTTATGCTTGGGTCCCCTTTTTGCACTACATGTACTGCATGTCCGGCACCATTCTTCCACATCTCGCCTCATACCTATCCAATAAAATCTTT
>NW_013790737.1:0-612 GCF_000517525.1 Limulus polyphemus
ATTGGGAATTTCGATAAAAGGATGTCCATTCTGAATAGTTCACATCAAGGGCATCTTTGTATTGAAATATGAAGAAAAATAATTTTTTCAAAATTTTAGCAAAAAACGAAGGCTATTGCCTTGGTATTTTCGGTGAAATTATCAATTTTTTGAAACTTGGAAAAACAGTGCTATTTAGAAGCACAGTTAATAGAAGAATAACGGATAGTGTTTATTTCGGTAGAAAATTCAAAACAGAGACATTATAACCTTAACGAAAAAGTATTATGTCGTAACTATTTATTAATTTAAATAACGTTTCAAAATTAATAATTTCCCAATTGCGATATCAAAGGGCACTCTAAAATATTTATCATAAGTTTTATTTAAAAGAAAAATATCATACCAATCAATTCTGAATCAAAGTTATTAGATCACTCTCAAAATAATGCGATTTTAGAAATTGTACTTGATTAAAACTGTTAAATTTCATAAAGCTCTTTACACAATAACTTTATATTACGATTATTTGTAATAAATGAACTGAAATTGAACAATATAATTTATGTAAATATATGTTGAAGAAAGCAGTAATATTTTATTTAATGAAATTAGTAAGATTTTTTTACTTGG
>NW_013790738.1:0-610 GCF_000517525.1 Limulus polyphemus
CTCTACCTGTTTGTTTTGGTGTTCGAGCTGCCACTGTTGCAGGTTTTCTTGCCACTGCTGTAATCTTTCTTCTTGTTTCTTTTCTCGTTCTTCTTGTTTCTTTTCTTTTTCCTCTAACAACTGCTGTAATTTCTCTTCTTGTTTATTTTCTTTTTCCTCCAACAACTGCTGCAATCTGTCTTCTTGTTTCTTTTCTTTTTCCTCTAACAACTGCTGTAATTTCTCTTCTTGTTTATTTTCTTTCGCCTCCAACAACTGCTGTAATCTCTCTTCTTGTTTCTTTTCTAGTTCTTCTTGTTTCTTTTCTTTTTCCTCCAACAACTGTTGTAATCTCTCTTCTTGTTTAATTTCTCGTTCTTCTTGTTTCTTTTCTTGTTTAGTTTGTTGTTCGAGCTGCCACTGTTGCAGATTTTCTTGCAGCTGCTGTTGTCTCTCTTCTTGTTTCTTTTCTCGTTCTTCTTGTTTCTTTTGCTGCTCTCGTATTGCTGCCATCAAGTCTGCTAAGCTGTAGTTTGATTTTCCGCCTCTCGTTTCCATTTTTTTTCGTTCCACTTCTGACACCAATTTGTTACGTCTCCGTTTGTTAATTAATTTTCCGTAACTTTGTTCC
>NW_013790739.1:0-797 GCF_000517525.1 Limulus polyphemus
ACATTTGTGGTCCAATTTATTACTACTTTAATGGCTTTCTGAAAGAGAATGTGTTCTGAAGTGAAGCTTTTTGATTTTGCTCTTTTATAGATTTCTTGCTATCAGAGGGTTCTAAATTGATGGATCTTAACCTTTTTTGCTATGTTCGTTCCACAGTATCATGCCAAGTTTCACCTTCCTACAATGCGTTTTAAGGGAGTTATGGCAGGTTGTTCGTTTTGTACTAGTACTTCGTCCCATTTAAACGAATCTTTTTGAATTCTTTTATGATGGTTCGCTGTAACATTGCGAATTACTTACAAAATTCTGAATTTCTAGTTTTAGTTTTACGATTTTTGTGGTCGTTTTATGTTACTCTTTTTATGGCTTCTTGAAATCGTATGTGTACTGCACTGAAGCTTTTTCTTACCGATTGTTTCTCGATTTCTTGTTACCAGAGGGTCCTGAATTGATTGTTCTTAACCCAATTTGGTATGTAAGAACATTTTATCGTTGCGCAGTTACATGAAGAGTTTCACCTTTCTACTTTTCGTTTTAAGGGAGTTATGGAAGGTTTTGCGTTTTGTACCAGTACTTCGTTCCATTTGGACTAATCTTCTCGAATTTTTTTTATGAACGTTCGTTGGATACTCACGTATTTACATGAAAAACTCTAGCTTCATATTATCATTTTTGAGACTTTTGTGGTCAATTTTGTTATTACTTTACTGGCTTTCTGAAAGAGAATGTGTAGTGCAATGAAGCTTTTTGATATTGCTCTGTTATAGATTTCTTGCTATGAGAGGCTTCGAAATTGA
>NW_013790740.1:0-606 GCF_000517525.1 Limulus polyphemus
GCTGTGTTAATTTCCTAAAATTAACCTGAGCGTAAGTTAGCCATCTAGTACATTATAGCTTTCGGAGCTAGGAAGCCGAGTTCGAATCCGTGCTATGAAACAAAATATTCCTTGCATTTTAAGCTGTGGGTGCGTTTTTTAGACTGACAGTCAATCCTTTAGCGTAGATGGTGGGTGGAAGAGTATTGCTGACTGGTCATTAGCTCAAAATTATGAACGGCGGAAGGTAGCCTTAGTAGTTTTGCCATGAATAGAAATACAAACTAGCCCTGTACGCTTGTTAACGAGAGAAACAATCCTAGTTTCATACGACAATAAGGCTATATAACACTTTATATTACATAAATGTGAATCCCAACCTATCATTCGAGTTACCATTTGTCACTGAGTTATATCGATTTTGAGGAATTCCACCCCTTCATTACTAACTTTGGACATAGGGAAGTCGAAAGAATAAGAGTAGACTTCATATAGTGGTGGAGTGTATGTTATAGCATGATGTTTTATATGAATGGATTACGTGTGAGTAAAAGACAATTCAAAGCACCAGACATATAGTTTATGTGTTTTTCTACACTATTTTCTCAAACATTCGATTCTTTATTT
>NW_013790741.1:0-1343 GCF_000517525.1 Limulus polyphemus
GACAGTACACAGTATCGTTAAATCTTTTGTGTTCTTATTGATAGTACACAGTATTTCTAAATCTTGTGTCTTCTTATTGACAGTACACAGTATTGTTAAATCTTGTGTCTTCTTATGACAGTACACAGTATTGTTCAATCTTGTCTCTTTTATTGACAGTACACAGTATTGTTAAACCTTGTGTCTTCTTATTGAGAGTACACAGTATTTTTAAATCTTTTGTCTTCTTATTGACAGTACACAGTATAGTTAAGTCTTGGTCTTCTTATTGACAGTACACAGTATCGTTAAATCTTGTGTTTTCTTATTGACAGTACACAGTATCGTTAAATCTTATGTCTTCTTATTGAAAGTACACAGTATCGTTAAATCTTGTGTCTTCTTAGTGACAGTACCCAGTATCGTTATGTTTTGTGTCTTCTTATTGACAGTACACAGTATCGTTAAATCTTGTGTCTTCTTATTGACAATACACAGTATAGTTAAATCTTGTGTCTTCTTACTGAAAGTACACAGTATTTTTAAATCTTGGTCTTCTTATTGACAGTACACAGAGTATCGTTAAATCTTATGTTTTCTTATTGACAGTACACAGTATCGTTAAATCTCGATACTGTGTACTTTCAATAACAAGACATTTAAATCTTGACAAGATTTAGAAATACTGTGTACTATCAATAAGAACACACAAGATTTAACAATACTGTGTACTCTCAAGAAGAAGACACAATATTCAAAGATAATGTGTACTGTCAATAATAAAACACAAGATTTAACAGTAATGTGTCCTGTAAATAAGAAGACACAAGATTTAACAATACTGTGTACTGTCAATAAGAAGACACAAGATTTAACGATACTGTGTACTGTCAGTAAGAAAACACAAGATTTAACGATACTGTGTACTGTCAATAAGAGACCAAGATTTAACTATACTGTGTACTGTCAGTAAGAAAACGCAAGATTTAACAATAATGTGTCCTGTCAATAAGAAGACACAAGATTTAACGATACTTTGTACTGTCACTAAGAAGACACAAGATTTAAAGATACTGTGTACTTTCAATAAGAAGACATAAGATTTAACGATACTGTGTACTGTCAATAAGAAAACACAAGATTTAACGATACTGTGTACTGTCAATAAGAAGACAATCTTCTTATTGACAGGACACATTATTGTTAAATCTTGCGTTTTCTTACTGACAGTACACAGTATAGTTAAATCTGGGTCTTCTTATTGACAGTACACAGTATCGTTAAATCTTGTGTTTTCTTACTGACAGTACACAGTATCGTTAATTCTTGTGTCTTCTTTTTACTAGTACACAGTATCGTTAAAT
>NW_013790742.1:0-643 GCF_000517525.1 Limulus polyphemus
CGGTTATTACAAACTTTGACAATTCCTGTCCCAGTGTCCAGTTGTACTTTTCTACCATCCCATTAGACTGTGGGTGCAGTGGCGTTGTCCTGGTCTTTCGGATGCCAAACAACTTGCAGCATTCTTGGAACACGGCTGATTCAAAGTTACGGCCTTGATCTGAATGCAGTTCATATGGCATACCAAATCTGAAGAAGAAATATCTAATAGCCGAAGCTACAGTCGTAGCTTCCTGATTTGGTATTGCATATGCCTCAGGCCACTTGGTGAAATAATCCATCACCACTCAAATGTACTTGTTTCCAGCACGAGTTTGGGGCAGAGGACCAGCAATGTTGACAGCTACTCTTTCCATTGGTGCACCAACTTGATATAACTTCGTTGGAGCACGTCCCTTATGCTTGGGTCCCCTTTTAGTACAACATTTACTGCATGTTCTGCACCATTCTTCCACATCTTGTATCATACCTATCCAGTAAAATCTGTGTCATAGGTGACTCAATGTTTTCTTAACCCTGAGATGTCCTCCTGTTACACTATCATGGGATTGACGCAACACAACTTCCCGTAACTTTTTCGGTATAACCCATCTGCAGTTTCCCATTTCTGGAAGAATACCATCTTCAAGCCTCAACTTGGTCCC
>NW_013790743.1:0-1352 GCF_000517525.1 Limulus polyphemus
TATGATATAGTAGATCGTCACTCAGACGTGACTATTCGGATAAAATGTGGTCCTCGAAGTAAGCCAAAAGTTGTTCATGCCAACAGGCTTTGGCGTTATGACGGTCCAGGACATTTCAGTTGGGATGAAGTGGACAACAGAACAAATGATGCTGCTGAAGATGTGCCACCTGAAGAAGCCACCGTTGAAGAAGAAACCCTACTCAGTTTTGAGAAGGGAAACGGTAAAGCTCTTGATAAAGTTACTACCACTGCTGTGATTGTTATTGACGATAGAACATTTCCTGATGAAGCAGATGAACCCCATATGAAGCAGAAGCCAACGAGACGGAGAACAGTACGGAACAAGATACGTCCTGTAAAATTAAGAGACTTTGTTGAATTTTAATTTTGTGTTTGTAATTCTGTACATTTAATTAAGTTATTGTTAATTGTTATTGGTTTATTGTGAGTGGCTATTGTTCGAGATGAACAATACTAAGTAGGGGCAGTGTTGCATCATCGAGGTCACGTGACTAGTTTCACGCCACCTGTTTCTAGAAATATCCTGTTCCTTCAAGAATGCTTTAGCATTTACTAGATATCTGTTAGTCTTGTATATATAAGACGTTCCCAACGTGACGGGACAGCAGTGTAATGAGTAATTGAATGTATGCGGACAAAATATTGTTGGCCACGTGAGATAGCGTTGTTATAGAGCGACTGTTAAAATTAAGTGTATCGTAAAGTTATATTCAGAAAGATTAAACCAGTTTTATTTAAGAAAGGACTTGTGTCGCTAAAGTTTCGTCAGAACGAATTTACGGAAAATTAACTAACGAACGGAGGTGTAACAGTGGTATTGAAAGTTACAGTCAATAACTGGTTTAGTTAAAAAAATAACGTGTTCCGAGCAGCAAAAACTGACTGCCCGCTTAAAATCTGGGTTCAGAGAACAATAGAGGTTAACAACAGGCATGGTTTGAGAAATGTATTTCTGCGGTAGGTAGTGGTTTTGATAAAATAGGGGTTTGGGTTTGAGAAGTTGAAGAGAACAACAGAGGTTAATAACAGGCATGGTTTGAGAAATGTATTTCTGGCGTAGGTAGTGGTTTTGAGAACAATAGGGGTTTGAGAAGTTGGGGCTAGGCATTGAAAGTTAATAGTAAAACTTGAATGTTCTGTTGGTGATTATTTGGTTGAATATAATAAATGTCAGCTATCTTCATAACTGAAAAAATAATAATGGTTTGCACCAGCTTCTCCCAGTGGGTGGCTGAGTTGGACAACCTTCTGTATTGTCAGTTTATTCTTCGTTATGGTTAGAACAAAATATAAAAACTTTATGGACATTTGCTGGCTATAGTTTTTAAA
>NW_013790744.1:0-609 GCF_000517525.1 Limulus polyphemus
AATTAACAAACGAGCAGAGACGTAACAATATGTATATATATATATATTGTTGACATATGTTTATGTATAATAGAGAGTTCTATAATTAATAAGTATAATATAATATAATTTATATAATTAATAAGTATAATATAATATAATTTATATAATTAATAAGTATAATATAATATAATTTATATAATTAATAAGTATAATATAATATAATTTATATAATTAATAAGTATTATATTATTCTAATTTATATAATTAATAAGTATAGTATTGTTACGACAGCGGAAGTCACGTGACGCTGGTAACACGTCATGAATTTCTAGAAGGACCATGACTGTTCTTGGCAACTCTAGTGTTTGCCAGACGCCCTCTATTTTTGTATATAAGCCCGGCAAATAAAGAGGAGATGAGGAGTGACGGCATATATAATTGCAGATAGAGAGATAGAGACAGATAATTGAGTCAAGTGATCGGTAGTGACCGCAAGTAAAGTACGTGAATCATTGTGAATTATAGCATGTGTTTAAGTTATAGTGACTGTGGAAATTAAGTGTATTACAAAGTTTATAAACCGAGAAAGAATAAACTAGTTTTAATTAAGAAAGGACTTATATCACT
>NW_013790745.1:0-606 GCF_000517525.1 Limulus polyphemus
CGAGGCCTACAAGTCCAATGACAGGAATGGAACAGTTAAAAGTTTCAAACTTGGTCGTATATTTCCCCATAGTAATATAAACTTCCCTATCGAGGCCTACAAGTCCAATGACAGGAATGGAACAGTTAAAAGTTTCAAACTTGGTCGTGTATTTCCCCATAGTAATATAAACTTCCCTATTGAGGCCTACAACTCCAATGACAGGAATGGAACAGTTAAAAGTTTCAAACTTGGTCGTGGATTGAACTTCTTTGAATACATGTTCATTTGCCATTTAACTTATTAACAGAAATAGAAATAATAATAAATGTGTGTTAATATATAAACATTTAATGCTGAGTATGTATATGAAAAATAACGGAATACGTTTGGACATAACCTAACCACCCACCGCCAACTCTTGGGCTACTCTTCTACCAACGGGATTGACTGTTACATTACAACGTTCACATAGCTGAAAGGGCGAGCGTGTTCGGTGATGGGTAGTGATAGTTGACCGTCGATCTTATAAAGCATCCACATTGGAGAGTGCGATTTTACAACAACGGGACGCGAACCATAGACTCTCAGATTTCAGTACGGAATATTTTCATAGGCTAGTAAAGC
>NW_013790746.1:0-610 GCF_000517525.1 Limulus polyphemus
CTTGGTACGACTACTCCATGAACACATAGGTGTAACTCCAGTTACCGAATTAATAACCCCTATACTCATCTGTAGCGTTATTTGGTACAACTACTCCAGGAACACTTAAGTTTAACTCTTGTTACCGAATTTATAACCCCATACTCATCATTAGCGTTATTTGGTACAGCCACACCACGAACACATAGGTGTAAGTCTAGTTACCGAATTTATAACCACCATACTCATCGTTAGCGTTATTTGGTACAACAACTCCACGAACACCTAGGTGTAACTCTAGTTACCGAATTTGTAAGCACCATTCTCATCTGTAGCGTTATTTGGTAGAACAACTCCACCAATACCTAAGTGTACCTCTATTTACCGAATTTATAACAACCATACTCATATTTAGCTTTACTTGGCACAACTACTCCATCAACACCTAGGTGTAACTCTATTTACTGAATTTATAACCACCATACTCATCGTTAGAGTCATTTGGTACAACAACTCCACGAACACCTAGGTGTAACTCTAGTTACCGAATTTATAACCACCATACTCATTTTTAGCTTTACCTGGCACAACTACTCCATGAACACCTAGGTGTAACTATAGTTACCGAATT
>NW_013790747.1:0-608 GCF_000517525.1 Limulus polyphemus
GACAAAGTCTCTTAATTTTACGGGACGTGTCTTCTTCCGCACTGGTCTCAGTCTTGTTGGATTCTGCTTCATGTGGGATTCATCTGCTTCATCAGTAAATGTCCTATCATCGGTAACAGTCACATCAGTGTTAGTAACATCACCAAGAGCTTCACCGTTTCCCTTCTCCAAACTGAGTACAGTTTCTTCTTCGACGGGGCTTCTTCAGGTGGCACGTCTTCGGCAGCGTCATTTGTTCTGTTTTCCACTTCGTCCCAACTGAAATGTCCTGGACCGTGATAACGCCAAAGCCTGTTGGCATGCGCCACTCTTGGCTTACCTCGCCGACCACATTTTATCCGGAAAGTCACGTCTGAGAGACGATCTACTATGTTGTATGGGCCTTCCCATGGAGATGACAACTTAGGAGACTTCCCTTTGGTCTTCCTGGGATTATACAACCACACCTTGTCTCCTGGTCCAAAGTTGACTTCAGTAGATCTCTTATCATAAGTTAACTTCATCGAATCAGCAGACGTTTTCAAGTTTGAACGCACTTGATGGTGTATATCATCCATCCTTTCCGATAACACTTTCACAAACTCCGACACACTCTCAGGCAACTCTTC
>NW_013790748.1:0-610 GCF_000517525.1 Limulus polyphemus
AAGTTGTATTGAGAAAGAATAAACTAGTTTTATTTAAGGAAGGACTTGTATTGCTGAAGTTTTTTGGAAAGAATTTCTATGGAAATTAACAAACGAACAGTGACGTAACAGTACCTTATGCCTTTCACCATTTCACTTATGGCTTGCATTTTCTGTCTTCAAACTGTAATTTTTGCTGAAGAACGCTATGGAAATATTGAGCAAAACTGTTTGCTTTTCAATAATATTTCAATCTGCATGAATGAAAAATATTTCTCTCATAACCAAATAAAACACTGAGTATATGTTGGATACACAAGACTAGTACAAGTGTCATTATTTAGTTTATTTTGTTACAATATTTAATGATTGCTTAGTTTTTAACACATGAGTGTTGAAGATACATTGTTTTAAAAGTGTTAATTTTCGTTACATAACTCTACAAATCATACTTTTGTGTTTGCAATTACATTGTTGTCTAGGCTTTAGTAATATTGTTGGCGTTACGTTACTCAAATTTGTTCTTGTTACCTTAACTGAATATTGTTACATTATATCATCGCTCGTGTACTTTATAGAATGTTCGAGGCCTCAGTTAAGCAAGATATATATATATATATATATAGTAGGT
>NW_013790749.1:0-610 GCF_000517525.1 Limulus polyphemus
AACTAGAGTTACACCTAGGTGTTTGTGGATCTGTTGTACCAAATAACTCTAAAGATGAGTATGGTGGTTATAAATTCGGTAACAATAGTTACACCTAGGTGTTCATGGAGTAGTTGTACCAAGTAAGGCTAAAGATGAGTAGTATGGTTATAAATTCGGTAACTATAGTTACACCTAGTTGTTCATGGAGTAGTTGTACCAAGTAAGGCTACAGATGAGTATGGCGGTTATAAATTCTTTAACCAGAGTTACACCTAAGTTTTCATGGAGTAGTTGTACCAAGTACGGCTAAGGATGAATTTGGTGGTTACAAATTCGGTAACTAGAGTGACACCTAAGTGTTCATGGAGTAGTTGTACCAAGTAAGGCTAAATATGAGTATGGTGGTTATAAGTTCAATAACTATATTTACACCTAAGTTTTCATGGAGTAGTTGTACCAAGAAAAGCTAAAGATGAATATGGTGGTTAGAAATTTGGTAACTCGATTTAAACCTAAGTGTTCATGGAGTTGTTGTACCAAGTAAGACTAAAGATGAGTATGGTGGTTATAAATTCTGTAACTAGAGTTACACCTAGGTGTTCATTTAGTAGTTGTACCAAGTAAGGCT
>NW_013790750.1:0-608 GCF_000517525.1 Limulus polyphemus
CTTTTTCAGGTGACTACGTCTCAGCAACTGAAATGTTCTGGACCGTGATAATGCCAAAGCCTGTTGGCCTGCACCACTTTTGGCTTACCTCGCTGACCACATTTTATCTGGAAAGTCACGTCTGAGAGACGATCCACTATGTCATGTGGGCCTTCCCATGGAGAAGACAACTTAGGAGACTTCCCTTTGGTCTTCCTGGGATTATACAACCATACCTTGTCTCCAGGTACAAAGCTGACTTCAGTAGATCTCTTATCATAAGTTAACTTCATCGAATTAGCAGACGTCTTCAAGTTTGATCGCACTTGATGGTGAATATCATCCATCCTCTCCGATAACACTTTCACAAACTCTGACATATTCTCAGGCAACTCTTCATAAGTTGGGCATCCCTTATGCTTGGGTCCCCTTTTTGCATGTCCAGCACAATTCTTCCACATCTCGCCTCATACCTATCCAATAAAATCTTTGTCGTATGTGACTCAATGTCTTCTTGATTCCGAGATGTCCTCCTGTTAAACTATCATGGGATTGATGCAATACAACTTCCCGTAACTTCCCCGGTATAACTGTTTGCCAAGTCGTCACTTTCCCATCAGTATTTTCCC
>NW_013790751.1:0-610 GCF_000517525.1 Limulus polyphemus
AGTATTCGTGGTGTTCTTGTACCAAATAACGCTAAAGATGAGTATGGAGTTATAAATTCTGTAACTAGAGTTAAACCTAAGTGTTCATGGAGTAGTAGTACCAAATAAGGCTAAAGATGAGTATGGTGGTTATAAATTCGAAAACTGGAGTTACACCTAGGTGTTGATGGAGTAGTTGTACTAAATAACGCTAAAGATGACTATGGGGGTTACACATTCGGTAACTAGAGTTAAACCTAAGTGTTCATGGACTAGATGTACCAAGTAAGGCTAAAGATGAGTATGGTGGTTATAAATTCTATAACTAGAGTTACACCTAGGTGTTCATGGACTAGATGTACCAAGTAAGGCTAAAGATGAGTATGGTGGTTATAAATTCTATAACTAGAGTTACACCTAGGTGTTCATGGAGTAGTTGTACAGAGTAAGGCTAAAGATGAGTATGGTGGTTATAAATTCGGTAACTGGAGTTACACCTAGGTGTTCGTGAAGTTGTTGTAACAAGTAAGGTTAACGATGAGTATGGTTACAAATTAGGTAACTAGAGTTACACCTAGGTGTTCGTGGAGTTGTTGTATCAAATAACGCTAAAGGTGAGTATGAGGATAAA
>NW_013790752.1:0-611 GCF_000517525.1 Limulus polyphemus
ACCCTAAGCTAAGTAAATATACGGAGCTCCTTTCCATAATCTCCTGTCATTGAAAGTGGGGTCCTTGATACACTGCTACACCCGGTCATGCTTCTGTCTGGACCTGTCGGTGCATGAGATATCTGGCTTAGTTTCTTGTATATCATGTTTTCTATTGCTTAAATTTCTGTGAGAAATAATAAGGTATTAATTACAATAATAAATTTTAATTTTTCAATTCAAAACGTGTATCAACAATAAAACCTTTATTCATCTTGTGTAATATGTGATGAAATTGTATCAGTTAGTTTGTTTGAATTTATGCACAAAGTTACACAATGGGCTATCTGTGCTCTGCCCACCATGGGTATCGAAACCCGGTTTCTAGCGTTGTAAGTCCGCAGACATACCGCTGTGCTACTGAGGGGAGAGCGGAATTGTATCATTCGGTTAAACAGTTTCCGAAAGTTTTCATGTTTTCTAGAATATTCTGTTCACACCTAGTGCAGTGTAAAATATTCTGTTCACACTTAGCGCAGTGTAAATTTTTCTGGATATAAAACAATACAAAATTCAAAATTCAAATTCCAACTTTTGTTCATAGGCTATAAGATTATTATAAAAATGAGGGG
>NW_013790753.1:0-609 GCF_000517525.1 Limulus polyphemus
TCTGCTTTAGTATCTACATTTGGTTCCACTTCATCATCATCAACTCCTTCAGTCACTTTGACTTCAGTTTGATGGCACCTGGTTAGTTCAACACTTCTCCAATTCCGACATTACTAGCATCACAATCCAGTATGTATGGCAGTGAGGGATTTGGAAGCTTTAAAAGTGGAGCTGAAGCCAATTTTATTTTCAATGTCTTGAAAGCATTCTGGCAAGAAACTGTCCATTTAAACTTCTGGCCTTTTTTGGTCAAATCATGTAGTTGAGCGGCTATAGTTGCAAAGTCCTTCACAGACTTCCGGTAATAGGTACAGATTCCCAAGAAACTTCTTAACTCTCCTACATTGTCTGGTGTTGGCCAGTCATGCACTACTTTCACCTTGTCAGCATCAGTTTGCACACCATGCTCACTTACAATGTGACCTAAGTAAAGCACCTCTTTCTGGAAGCAGTGGCATTTTTTGGGATTGAGTTTGAGGTTTGCTGCTTTCAAACGTTGAATACTTCCTCTAGCCGGAACATTTCCTTATCAAAAGTTGTTTCAAATACAATGACATCATCCAGGTACACTACAGCTATCCTCCATTGTAGGCTTTCCAGTACTCTTTC
>NW_013790754.1:0-609 GCF_000517525.1 Limulus polyphemus
AAGAAAGGACTTGTATCGCTAATGTTTCATCCCAAAGAAATTATACTGAAAATTAACAAACGTCCAGAGGCGTAACAAATTGGTGTCAGAGAGTGGGACAAAAAAAATATGGAAACGAGAAGCGGCAAATCAAACTACAGCTTAGCAGATTTGATGGCAGCAATACAAGAAGAGCAAAAGATACAAGAAGAACAAGAAAAGAAACAAGAAGAACGAGAAAAACAAGCAGAGAGATTACAGCAGTTGTTGGAGGAAAAAGAAAAGAAACAAGAAGTACTAGAAAAAAAAACAAGAAGAGAGATTACAGCAGTGGCAACTGGAACAAGAAAGGAAACAGGAAGAAAGTGTCCAACAGGTGTAGGAAAGTCAGCAGCAACTACAGGAATGTCAACAACAGTGGCAAGAAGTACAAATGGAAAACATTAGCAAATTTCAAAGTGAATTAAATACATTAAAGGATGATTTACTGTATTTTATATAAGGAGGATATATTAGCCATCGATCTAATCAGCCTCAGGGAACGGGAAGCCCCTTCCAGACTCCGCAGCTTGACCCTATCTTCAGTCCTGTTAGAGTCACATCCCAGATATGAATGTCAGCAATAGGGGC
>NW_013790755.1:0-601 GCF_000517525.1 Limulus polyphemus
AACAACAATAACAAGAATTTAGAGCTCTCCAAGCGCGTCGCTTGATATACAATTACTAAATATAATATGTGACGTCCTACAGCGTGAATATTCAAACAACAAAAATAACAGGAATGAGCTCTCCAAGCGCATTGCTTGATATACAGTTACTAAATATAATATGTGACGTCCTACAGGGTAATAATCAAACACCAAGAATAACAGGAATTTAGAGTTCTCCAAGCACATCGCTTGATATACAGTTACTAAATATAATACGTGACGTCATACAGGGTAATAATCAAACAACAACAATAACAGGAATTTACAGCTCTCCAAGCACATCGCTTGATATACAGTTACTAAATATAATATGTGACGTCCTACAGGGTAATAATCAAAGAACAACAATAACAGGAATTTAGAGCTCTCCAAGCACATCGCTTGATATACAGTTACTAAATATAATATGTGACGTTCTACAGCTTAATAATCAAACAACAACAATAACAGGAATTTAGAGCTCTCCAAGCACATCGCTTGATATACAGTTACTAAATATAATATGTGACGTTCTACAGGGTAATAATCAAACAACAACAATAACAGGAATTTAGAGCTC
>NW_013790756.1:0-610 GCF_000517525.1 Limulus polyphemus
AAAAATGAGATTATTTTTGCATCTCTTTTGAATACTTTTACCCTGAAATGTTAATAAATTTTAAAGTTCTAGTTCACAAATATGTTATGGGTTAAAAAAAAATTACAAAATTATGATGTTATACAATTAAATGTTTAATCATTCATAAAGATTATAAGTTTAAATGAACAGTGCATATTTTCTATAGTCTACATTTACTGTGGCCTCCTCAGCCTAAGACAAGTCCTGTTTTGCAGAGTTTGAAAGCTTAACAGTGTGCATTGATGTACATGTAAAACCAAGTTAATTACAAGTTTAATCCAGAATTTTTTTTATATTTAGAAATGAAGTCAATGTTTTCTTAATAAATAAGAAATTATACCTCAATTTCTCTCCAAAGTAGCAGGCATTGGAACTGTGCCCATATGTTTAGTAAGTAGTAGTGTGAGTGAATAGTGTTAATTTAGAATATGAATATATTCTCTTTTTTTATTTAGTTGTTATTGTTGTGGTGAAACCTGAGTGGGTACTTAGAATTAAACTTTAGTGAAACCCTACAAAATCCACCAATTTATATTTTAACTTTGGATTACTCTCTTTCAGTTATTCTTACTTATACGCTAATCTAAGT
>NW_013790757.1:0-611 GCF_000517525.1 Limulus polyphemus
AAAAGGCCAGAAGTTTGAATGGACAGTTTCTTGCCAGTTTTCTTTCAACACATTGAAAGAAAAATTGACCTCTGCTCCACTTTTAAAGCTTCCAGATCCCCCACTTCCGTACATACTGGACTGTGATGCTATTAATGTCGAAATTGGAGGAGTGTTGTCTCAAAAAGTGGGTGAAAACGAACATGTGGTGGCCTACTTCAGTAGGGTTTTGAGTAGACCAGAGAGAAACTACTGTGTAACACGAAGGGAACTCCTTGCTATAGTAAAGAATCTAACACATTTCCATTCTAACCTCTATGGTGCAAGGTTTACAATCAGGACAGACCATGCTGCATTACGCTGGTTAAAATCATTAAAGAACCCAGAGGGACAACTGGCACATTGGATCGGAAAAATAGACCAGTATAATTATTATATTGAATATAGAGAAGGAAAATCTCATGGTAATGCCGATGGACGGAGCCGAAGACCCTGCAAAAATTACTGCAGACATTGCTGCAAAAGAGAGGTTGAACTAACCAGATGCCATCAAGCTGAAGTCAAGGTGACTGAAATAATTGATGATGGTGAAGTAGAACCAAATATAGATATCAAAGCAGAACAGGATTGTT
>NW_013790758.1:0-605 GCF_000517525.1 Limulus polyphemus
AATGATTAACACATCTTCCCCTACAAAAAAAAAAAAAAGAGGTTTTCTTTGACATATAATTTTCATTATTAGAACCATCTTCATTCCATCTTTATAGGATCCTTTTCTCTGCAAATCTCTTCTGTACCAAAAAATTTGGTTTACTTTATTTTAGCTAAAGGTTCAATGTTTCCTTCCCCATCTTCAAAACAAGTATCACCTCGACAATCCATTAGTCCACTGCTTGAACTAAAAATATTCTTTCAGTGCGATAGTAATAACATACTTCCAAAAGACTGCCTTCTCACCATGGTATTTCTAAAAATGGTGAAGAAGATCAACCACTGGCTTTGAAATAAAATGGTGCCAAGATACAAATAACAGTAGTTTTTTTATGAGCAAATAATATTATAAATTTTTTTTAATTCCATCTTATCTCTACCATCAAATCAACCATAAAACAAAACTATAACTGAAATGTTCAGACTGAGAATTTTGCTTTTATGTATATTTTATTAACATTTCTTTGGTTACAATGTCAATATAAAATCTAAACTGCTAACCCTAAACTTTGATCCCTCCCCCAATTTTTTGTGTATATATATATATATATATATATATATATA
>NW_013790759.1:0-609 GCF_000517525.1 Limulus polyphemus
AATTATATTTATAAAAGTACGTTTGCAAGTTCTTATTGATGTTAAAATCAGTTGAACTTGCATCAGTGATATACGGTGTTTCACAAGTCTTGAAACATAATTCAATTTGGCTTGATTCCAATTTGTGACAACAATCTAGAAATGTTTCATATGTAGTCCGATTCATACATATATAAGGATTTCTTTTGTTTTCCTTAGGCTTTGTTTCTGTATGTCTATTGTAGATAAATATCATATATTTATCAAGCACAAGCAAACCTTTGTAAAATCCTGTTCTGATCACCAGAAGGCGTCACGTGATGACATCTATATCAGTAAAACCTTTCACAGAGAACAAAAATCTAGTCTATATAAATAAAATAAGAGTTTTGTCTGTACATTGCTTAGAATAGTGTACTTTTTGCATATCTTCACGTTTCATATACCAGAGAAGCCGAAACAAGCCTTATCTCAATTTCTGTCTGTCTGTCTGTCGGTAACGCTCCCGGACGTGTTTTTGTTCGCTTTTCACGGGAAAACGAGTGCACCGTTTTCAATGAAACTTTTTTCTTTGTTTTATAGATGTGTAAGAAGGTTATAGGCTACTTGAAAATGTCATACGCCTTTTGG
>NW_013790760.1:0-610 GCF_000517525.1 Limulus polyphemus
ATTTCAGTTTCTCAATACTTAGCTGTGGCAATAGTGGCTCCGAGTTTTTTGTTTTTTACAAGTACATAGTTTTAGCTCATAGCTCTGTCATCTCTTGACAGATTTGAGATCTAATTACAGTCCTGGACTCAGGAGGTCAAACCCTTTCAATTGACATGTTTGATCATGCCCAAGGTCTCATATGTTAATTTACTCTAATCCTGCTAAAATAATTTCAATTTAAGGGAAGGCTGGTAGAGATCCTGATGAGTAATAAAATCGAATACAATGTTTTAAAACTATTTTGTGATCATGATATTTTTGTACTAGATAATGGGACGTCATTAGCTTGGTCCTTATTTTGAAGTTTTGAGTTACAACATTTTCACTCACCTCGTTTTGTTTCAATATATAGATATATCATTCACACCAAATTCTATCTGTATCGAATAACATTTAGCAGTTACTCATGGTATTTGATATTTTGAATGTTCCAGAATATTATGGAATGTTCTAGCACATTCTGGTATATTGTAGAGTATTCCACATTATTCAGAATGTTGAAGAATATTCTGTTTTAGGCAGCCGGCAGCACTGCCTGTGTAGGAATGGCTTGGATTGTTGTTCATCT
>NW_013790761.1:0-610 GCF_000517525.1 Limulus polyphemus
ATCCATTCAGATTGACTCAATAAAGGCTTCATGAATTCACAGACAAATCTCTAGTAAAAATACTTTGTTAAAACATCTGTTTTTTGTGTATGACAGACATATAGGGTTTTCTAAAAGTTAGCAAAATTTCGTGAAGATACACTTTGTACGTTCAGAGTTATAGTATGTATAATTTGAAGGTCAGTCAAAATGATCGAGCCTGGACACTAGGAGTTAAGTAACAACTAACTAGCAAAACATAATAGAATGGAACTAAACTAAGTTATAGTTTATACAACTTATAATCAAACATTAGACATTACTACTACATTAGTAAGTTGAGACTATCAAAATCTTACCGAACATTACACATTACTACTACATTAGTAAGTTGAGACTATCAAAATATTACCGAACATTACACATTACTACTACATTAGTAAGTTGAGACTATCAAAATATTACCGAACATTACACATTACTACTACATTAGTTAGTTGAGACTATTATCAAAATCTTACCAAACATTACACATTACTACTACATTAGTAAGTTGAGACTATCAAAATCTTACCGAACATTACACATTACTACTACATTAGTTAGTTGAGACTATTATCAAAATCTTACT
>NW_013790762.1:0-609 GCF_000517525.1 Limulus polyphemus
GTATAAAGTCGGGTTTTTTCTTAGTGATCAGTTGATCACAAATTGTGCACCTGTAAAAATATTTATGCAGTTGAAAATTCACCTACGTAAGCAAGTTCAAGTAGCTAAAAAATATACTTAAGATTATAAAATTCCATTCCAGAGTCGATAAACAAATGTATTTACTAGAATATTCTTCATTTTTTTGGATCATTTGAGGTACAATAAGGCGTCATGTATTAACAAATAATGAAGTTAAAATGTAATTGTGCAGTTAAAAAAATTCCTTACAAAAAGCTCTGTATAAAGTCTTACAATGACTAATTCCCATAAGATTGTAACATTGACTCAGTAACTACTTATGTAAGGATTTTTTTTATGGTTTTATGCATTTATCCCTACCTTGCTCTGTACTTTTTGGCATTACCATCCCTACAGCGTTTTTTTTAATACTCCCCCTTTTTTTTAAACAATCTGTTACGACAGTGGAAGTCACGCGACGCTGGGAGCATGCGCGCTGGAGTTTCTAGAAGGATCGTGACTTATCGGGGCACCTCAAGAATATCCCAGTGTTTGCTAGACGCCCTCTTTTTTAGATATAAGCCAGGGATAGAAAAATATGCAGACAGA
>NW_013790763.1:0-606 GCF_000517525.1 Limulus polyphemus
GTTATACCGAGGAAGTTATGGGAAGTTGTGCTGCGTCAATCCCATGATAACTTAACAGGAGGACATCTCGGAATTAGGAAGACATTGAGTCATCTACGACAAAAATTTTACTGGATAGGTATGAGGCGAGATGTGGAAGAATGGTGCAGGACATACAGTACATGTAGTGCTAAAAGGGGACCCAAGCATAAGGGACACCCATCTTATGAAGAGCTGCCTTTCCTCTAGTTTTTCACTGCTAAATTATGGACGGCTAGCGCAGATAGCCCTCGTGTATCTTTGCGCGAAATTCAAAACAAACAAAACTAAATTGGGGCAGTTACTTAATCATAAGTTTCCACTGTACATCTACATCACGTTTTTTGTTTTGTTTTTTCCACCAGATGTTTTCTATGTGATTTTTGGTAATTTAGAATGATGACGTTTTGGCTTCTATATATTGGGTGACCAGACGACCTGGTTTTATGATAAAGATTCGAACTGTCAGTCAATAAAATCACAAATGTAATCGGCAAGGGCGCCCAACTAAAAAAAAAAAAGAAATTAGGAGGGGTCATGTAACTCAAGTTTGAACAATTTTGAGATCTAAATACAAATACTTTACGA
>NW_013790764.1:0-1107 GCF_000517525.1 Limulus polyphemus
GTTGTTGTGTGTGTGTGTATATATATATATATATATATATATACAGTGCCGTAGCCACGGGGGCCCGAAAGGGCGCTTTGCGCCCTCTAAAATCTACCTTACAAAATAAAATAATGCCTCTTTTTACTTTTTTCGAACTTGAATAATTCCAAAGTACTCATGTATAAAAATATTAGGCAACCGAAGTAACAGTTGCTGTAAATCAATATTTATAAAATAAAATATATTTGTACTCATGCTTTCGGCTTTTGTGTTTTTTATCACATCGACGGCTGCATACCGCTGACGTGGATTATTCAGATTCGTCAGATTTCAAATACATTGTTATTGATCGATGCAACGTTAATCGTTCGTTTATTAATAAAATAAGCATTATAACTGAATGTTAGACAACGTGTTGCTTCTTACACAAAACAAGAGCATAGTTGAATACACCAAATTATTCGTGTTGGAAGTGAATTATTGCGCAAGAAGGGAACTGTATGCACATAACTGAAACCACTCTCTCATTCTTGTTTATGCATTACTAGATTTACAGTGTTTGAGGCATTATTATTGACGGAAAGATTCTATCCACGGCATCTATTTTGTTCTTCAGAGGCGAGGAAATGTTACTTTAATTGTTAGCAGGCACTTTAGTAAATTCTATATAGTAGTTTAGGAATCGGTCTTATTACTTACTAGCTGAGGTACCCGGCGTTATCCGGAGGATTATATATATATATATATTGCATTTAGAAGTGTTTAGGCCTACTTATGTTCAAATGAGCAAACACGCGTGATCCGTCAGCACACTGAATAGTTTTTCCCGTCTTCATGCTTCGACACCACCCTTACTGCAACATACTTTTTTTTTGCACTTTATCTTCCTCTATAGGCCCCAAAAACATTTTAAAACGCTTTATGGCCTAAAACCTTCAACCGATCGCACCTGACAAGTGATGACGTCATAACATCACTGCGCCGTGATTGGTTGAATAGGCTGATCTGTTACAGGACGACAGACAGACATCGGATCGAAAAAATCGGCACGTCACTTTCTTGGCCTGTCAAAACACGCATTTAATGTATTCAACACTTTGCTCTAGCTGGTCTGTGGTCTGAGAT
>NW_013790765.1:0-608 GCF_000517525.1 Limulus polyphemus
GTTACGTCTCAGTTTGTTAATTGATTTTCCGTAACTTCGTTCCGACGAAACTTTAGCGACACAAGTTCTTTCTTAATAAAACTGGTTTATTCTTTCCGAATACAACTTTACCGATACACTCAACTTCAACAATCGCGCTAAACAAACGCTATATCAACGAACGTCAATAATACTTCTGACCGCAGATCAATTACTCATTATCTATACACACCTTACCGCGTCACGTTGTCCCCTCTTATATATATCCGCCTACCCTATATCTAGTAAGAACTTGAACATTCGCCAAAGTACATGATAGTTCTAGAAACGTTGCGTCACAGTAGTCATGTGACTCGATGACGCAACAATATATAAAAAATTATTGATTATTCCTTCTGATATGTCGCTGACGTGAATAAAAAAAGTAAAGGTAAAGAGTCATGAAATACGCTTCTTGTGACATTAATCCTGTTTGACTAAATTCGATGTATAACAACCCTCTTTCTTCCATCCAGCCATTTACTATCCAACGAGCCAACTTATCCCCTCATTCTTATAGAAATTGTTTTTTACAAGCCTGTTATGTGGCACCTTGCAGATGCCTTTTGAAAGTCAAGATATAACAAATC
>NW_013790766.1:0-609 GCF_000517525.1 Limulus polyphemus
ATGGTTTTGGAGGTATCTTTTGAAGACAACTTCGAGAAAAGTTTTCGTTTGTTGATTGATAATTTTTTATGTGAAATACAGCATCCCCAAGTCTCCATACTTGCTAGTACTAAGGTCTACCCACTGAGAGTAAATTCAGTATATATCAATAAAGCCACATTCTCAGCATCACTAATTAAGCAATTGCCAACCTTTTATGCTTCTGCTATCACCTTTTTATGTTCAGCTTTCAATTGAGATACCAACGATTTCACCTACTATTTGGTAGGGAAGGTCAAAGCATCACGATAGTCAACAGTAGGATGAGCAGAAAGGAACACTTTGAAAGCAGTTTCAGGCATAATATTGTGCTCGGTTTGCTGCACAATATCTACCAAGGTGGTTCTAAATGGTTCCTGAATATCTCTGCGTGTCATTTGGAGATATCCATGCTTCATATGCTTGGTTGTTAAGCTCGTTCAGTCACCTTACCACTTCAAATCCCTTTTCGCAGCTACAACACTAAAAGAGTATGGGAAATGCCCTTTTTTTAACCAATATGAATGTCCAAAATATTTCAGTTCAATTTAAGAAAAACCAGATTGGGTATTTTGGTTTTGTCCACAAAAA
>NW_013790767.1:0-610 GCF_000517525.1 Limulus polyphemus
AGGAACGTTTATTCGTAGCTCAAATATGGATATAATATTCAAAATGTAAATATTTCCTTACAGTGCCTCGAGTATTACCGAATTTGATAACAAAAGTACATTTCACGAAGCCTTATTTACCATTATAGACAAAACTGATTGTTATATATCAAAAGTGAAGCAATTTCTGTATAAGAAAGTGACATATTCCCCCCCCCCTTCAAGGCTCAGTAGTAAAACTGAGGGCTTATAACGTTAAATATCGGGTTTCGATATCCGCGGTGAGCACAGCACATATAGCCACCTATGTAGTTTTGGGCTTAATAACGAAGAAACAGACATTCTTTTGATATTTGTGACCTTCACGACTTTGAGGACGATAAATGAGTAAGTGTAATATGAAGCATGTTTTGTATATAATTTTTACATTTTGTACATAACTTGAAAGTTTGTTGTTTTTGGCATGTTTGTATGTACATTTTAAGGATCTTAAACAAGAGATGATAAAATATTAGTTTTATAAAAAGTGCCCACAACAACCTAAATACCAGAAAGCATCACAGTAATATACAACCCAAGATGTGGTATAAATAACATTTATCATAGCAAAGTAAAAACACAGTAATAAGAA
>NW_013790768.1:0-1001 GCF_000517525.1 Limulus polyphemus
TGTTAGGCTGTAAATGTCCGTAGGTATTGGTTTCCTCTACGATATTAAGAAAGTGTGTCGTGTCCTTTATGTAAGAAGGTAGAATACAGGGAATACTTGTTAACTGGTGGTCGACAAAGCAAACAACTTCTCAGTAGCCAAGTTTGTGTTAGAAATTATGGGTCAGCCAGGATTATTAGGTTTGTGTATTGTCTATTTACCTGGACAAGCTTGTCTGGGTATCTAGTACTGGAATGTTTTGTTGTTTTAGAAGATTTCTTTAAGTTTATCATTGATGGTTTTAGGTTTGGTTTGTTATGAATTTCGCGCATAGCTACACGAGGACTATCTGCGGTAGCCGTCTCTAATTTAGCCAACTCTTTTACCAACGAATAGTGGGCTTGACCGTCACATTATAACGCCCCCACGGCCGAAAGAGCGAGCATGTTTCGTGGACGAAGATTCAAACCTGCGATCCTCAGATTGCGTGTCGAGCGCCCTAACCATCTGGCCATGCCGGGCCTATGGTTTTAGGAAACTGAGTTGTAGGGTCCTGTGTAAAGTTTCTTGTATAAATTAGTTTCTCAAGTTGGCGGTTAGCTTCAGCGATATAGTCATCTTTGTTAAGAACAACATTAGCCTCATTCTTATCTGCTGGTTTTATTACAATATTGTTGTTTGATTTAAGATCTTTTAGAGCAGTTCGATCTTTTTTATTTAGATTATCGTGACAGTGCTTGTAATATTTTAAAATTTGTATTATGTCATTTTCTACAGCTTTAATATAACTAATTCTTTAAATGTGTTTCTCTGTTCGGTGGGGGTGTCCAAGAAGACTCACAGTATAAAAATAGGTTTAGCATATCTTTAATAACCAAGTTTTGTCTGTTTCACAAATTTTTGTTCTTTTATTTTCCTTTTCGAACTACAAAACTACTAGACAAATTAAGAAATGCAACCTCATTATTAATGTTTGTTTGTTTGTTTTGAATTTCGCGAAAAGCTACACGAGGGCTATCTGC
>NW_013790769.1:0-878 GCF_000517525.1 Limulus polyphemus
GTTTAACTGTCAGAATGCTCACTCTCTAACTATTAGTTAAAACACTGTTTCACTGTCAGAATGCTCACTCTTTAGCTATTAGTTAAAATACTGTCTGAGCTCTTTTTGAAAATCTTTTTTTCCCTTTCATAAATGACAAATCACTTAAATTTCTTATTATGATCAGATCAGTTGATTTTACAATCAGACATTTTTCTTAATTTTCACACAATCATATCCTATTTCCATTTACAACAATAAAATATAATGTAGATTGACTTGCTAGCACACAATCTAGGCCTTTTTATTAGTAATATTTTACTGAGATATCACTAAATACAGGTGAACAATTAACATATTATTAACAACTTCAACTAGACACACCCAGCAAATATTAAAACTGGTGAAAACTCCAATAACAATCACTAGTGAAAAATAGCACGAATCTGCTAAATGAGGCATTTAACAAGACTTGTTGATCTTTTGATTGTTAAAAATACAATTATGACCCACATAACATAACTAGCTACAAATGTGACCCATGGGACATAACTAGTTACAAATGTGACATAACAAACCACAAATGTTCTAACTTTTAACAAACAGGCAGGTGCAACATCACTAAAGGGTTATGTACAATAGCTAGTAAACAAGGACGTGACTAAAACTGTCTTATTGTAATGCAACATCACTAACAGGTTGTGTACAATAGCTGGTAAACAAGGACGTGACTAAAACTGTCTTATTGTAATGCCACATCACTAACAGGTTATGTACAATAGCTAGTAAACAAGGACGTGACTAAAACTGTCTTATTGTAATGCCACACCATTAACAGGTTGTGTACAATAGCTAGTAAACAAGGACGTGAATTGTAATGCCACATCACTAACAGGTTG
>NW_013790770.1:0-610 GCF_000517525.1 Limulus polyphemus
AATTAATGTGACACAACAGTAAGAGCCCCCAGTGGCACAGCGGTACGTATGCAAACTTACAACGCTAGAAACAGGGTTTCGATACCCATAGTGGGCAGAGCACAGATAACCCATTGTGTAGCTTTGTGCTTAACTTCAAACAAACAAACAACAGTAAGAAAATCAATGCAGATGAGTGTATATGCTGGTAAATCATGCTCATGAGCACCATATAAATTACTGGCAGTTGCTAAATCACATTTAAAACTCGATAGGTTTAACTACACAAACACTACAGAAGTGCTCAAAAGAAAATTATACACATTGTGGAGAAGGGTGTAATCATAACATAATATAAGCCTAGAGGCTCAAAGACTATTGTTACGCCTCCGTTCGTTAGTTAATTTTCCGTAAAAATTCTTTCTGAAGAAACTTTACTGATACAAGTCCTTTCTTAAATAAAACTGGTTTATTCTTTCTGAATACAACTTTGCGATACACTTAATTTCCACAGTCGCGCTATAACAAACGCTATAATTCACAACGAATGTCTCACGTGCTCAACAATACGTCTCTCTCTGTTCGCAGTTCAATTACACATTGTTGCCATCACGTCTTGACCATCTTATAT
>NW_013790771.1:0-2373 GCF_000517525.1 Limulus polyphemus
GGATACGTCATGGTTGAATTAATATACTTTGGTATTTATGATGATCCTTTATATGAAGACGCCCGACAGCATTTGTGGATCCTGCACCCGAACCATTAAAGAACCTTCTGCGTTCTTTATTGTTGGAATAACGTATTCCTTTTGCAACCTTTCATTGAATCTTTGGCGAACTTATACAAACCGGTTGGAGCCAAGTGCAGATAGCCCATCGTGCAGCTTTGTGTTAAAACACAATAACAATTGCATTTAAATTAGACATTTTGACAAAATTTTTAAAAAATCATTTGTGGTCATGAGTTACATTTATTTCAGGCCTGGTTAGGGCGCTCGACCGGCAATCTGAGGACCACTGAACGTGCTCGCCTTTTCAGCCGTCGGGCTTTAGATTGTGACTGTCAATCCCACTATTTGTTGGTAAAAGAGTAGCCCAAGAGTTAACAGTGGATGATGTTAACTAGCTGCCTTCCCTCTAGTCTATCACTGCTAAATTAGGGACAGTTAGTGTAGATAGCCCTCGTGTAGCGTTTCGCGAAATTCAAAACTAACCAAACCATTTCTTTTAAAATATTAAATGTTTAGCATATTAAAGCCATAAATATATGAACATAATTAATTACGACCTTAAAGATAAAGTCACCACCAGTCATCCGATCGTTAGGGCTCACGTTTTAACACTAGATCGCATATTTCTTTCGTCAATAACTAAATACGACGACAACTTCCCCGCGTCTATTTGGAGTACTGTCAAGTAAATTATTAGAACATCCCATTGCCCCCGTTTTTTTTTTTGTTTGTTTGTTTTTTGCTGTTGTTGTTTTCTGCCTCTCAAATAAAATTGTTGTCTATTAAAATCATCAAAATAGGCAAATGATTGGTGAAGATTAAGTGAGGTCATGAAGCACATATAAGTTCCAGAATATAATAGCTACAAAAACAGTTTAACTGGGTATAAAATGTATTAACGAAATAAAACAGATGTCTTCTGTCAGAATGAAGTTAGCTTCTCTGTTCGATGAGATGTCAAGAGATGATATTTGTGCAATAGTGAAAGGTCCAGAAGATGTACGAATGGTAAGGATGTTTATTCTGGGTGATTATGAGTCACATCTATTGTATAAAATGATGCTTAATTTTATCAAATAACTAATTATTATACTTACTACATAAACACAAGAAAACTTCGAATGTTTAGTTGGGTTCATCGTGCCTCGAAAGTTTTCAACCTGAAGAGTATTTTGTTGGGTTAACATTAGTTAAAGTTTCAAACTAAAAAAAAAAGGTTTTGTTAGGTTAACCAAAGTTAAAGGTTTTCAAACTGAAATAAGTTTTATTAGGTTAACCTTAGTTAAAAGTTTTACAAAATAGAGACCGTTTTGTTAGGTTAACCATATTTAAAGTTTTCAAACTGAAAAACGTTTTGTAACCTTAGTTAACATTTATAAAACTGAAAGCGTTTTATTAGGCTAACCAAAATTAAAGGTTTCTAAACTGAAGAACGTTTAAAAACGAAAATATAACTAAATAGACGCTATAGCTTTAAGGCATTCCAAGCAACTCAACCTAAATAGTCATTATAAGGTTTTAAAATCATTTGCATACAGTTTTGTTAACAAACCATTGTATGGTTTAATAACATAATATTTACTTACCAAACGTTAGACACAGAATTAACAAACTTTCTATCGTAATCTTCATACAGAAATGTTAAGAAATGTTCTAAAGCCATTCCACTTAAAGTTAACTTAAACATCAAGAGTATAGTTTTTTTTGTTGTTGTTTTAGTAAAAACGTTCTATAACTTGATTGATTTTTTCACTTGTTTCATAATTATTGTTTTATGTTATACAACTATTGTTGTTTGTTATTAAGCACAAAGCTACACACAGGGCTATCTGTGCTCTGTTGAACACGGGTATCGAAACCCGGTTTCTCGCATTATTAGTTTGCAGATATATCGCTGTGCCACTGGGAGGCATTTTATACAACTAAACAATAACAATGGTAAAATAAAAGTTTATGTCTACTTAAAAAAACTAACAACTTGAATAACGTCCGCCATATCTGTCTTGATTTATATAATACAGGCAAAGAATAACATTAACGATAGCACAAATAAAATTCCAAAACGAGTTAAGACTTTAAATTTTATTTGTAAGAAAGCATTTTGAATACAAGAATATATCCAAGCAAGGTTCATGGTTCGAGTGGTAGTGTATGTAACTGCGACCGTAAATGGTTAACTAATTGGCAGCGAACCTTCTTGCTGGCTATCCTACTTATGTATTACATAGTAATTTTTTATATAACTTAGCACGATGGTATCTTGTTTCAACCCGAAATAATCGGGTCAGTTTATGTCTGACAAGAATGTTA
>NW_013790772.1:0-689 GCF_000517525.1 Limulus polyphemus
CGATTCACGAACATTACTTACGGTCACTACCGCTCACTTGACTCGATTAACTGTGTCCAATTCCAATTAATTGTCTCGCTTTATTTGCCGCGCTTATATACAAGAATAGAGAGCGTCTAGAATGCACTAGCCTCTTCAGGAACCTTCTAGATACTCATCACGTGTTACCAGAGTCACGTGACTTCCGCTGTCGTAACACAACGTTTTCTTTGAAACCGATAGACTATTTCCCAGGGCCCGGCATGGCCAGGTGGTTAGGGCGCTCGACTCGCAATCTGAGGGTCGCGGGTTCGAATCCCCATCACACCAAACATGTTCGCCCTTTCAGCAGTGGGGGCGTTATAACGTGACGGTCAATCTCACTATTCGTTGGTAAAATAATAGCCCAAGAGTTGGCGGTGGGTGATGATGACTCTAGTCTTACACCTTCCCTCTAGTCTTACACTGCTAAATTAGGGATGACTAGCGTTGATAGCCCTCGTGTAGCTTTGCACGAAATCCATAAAAAATAAACACATTTTTACATCCTTGGTAGTTGTTTTAGGTGACTACACTTTAGGCTGTGAACATGGTAGTTGTTTTAGGTGACTACACTTTAGGCTGTGAACATGGTAGTTGTTTTAGGTGACTACACTTTAGGCTGTGAACATGGTAGTTGTTTTAGGTGACTACACTTTAGGCTGTGAACA
>NW_013790773.1:0-722 GCF_000517525.1 Limulus polyphemus
CTTGATCAACACATTTTTACACATGCGAAGATCAGTGATCGTTTCTTGATCAACACATCTTTGCACATGAAAAGATCAATGATCGTTTCCTGATCAACACATATTTACACATGAAAAGATCAGTGATCGTTTCTTGATCAACACATCTTTGTTTGTTATATTGTTTCTTCCATCAAAATGTGTTTTGATCCTATGGTTAATTAGAATATTTGATGTCTCTACAAGCAACATAATATTAAAACGCTAATTATTGATCAAAGAAATTGGTACAAAAATAAGAAAGACAGATAAACCGAAGATATATTCTTATATTGCAGTAATACCTTAAATCGGTTTTGTAAACTGAGATGTTCAAGGACCCATGAAAAAAGACGTAAGCCGAAACGTCGGGTAGAACTAAAGAAAAAACAAACACACATTTATCAGAAGTGGTTTGTTGTATTCCTTGAACTGTTATCTGAAGTGGTTTGTTGTATTCCTTGAACTGTTATCTGAAGTGGTTTGTTGTATTCCTTGAACTGTTATCTGAAGTTGTTTGTTGTCTTTCTTGAACTGTTATCTGAAGTGGTTTGTTGTATTCCTTGAACTGTTATCTGAAGTTGTTTGTTGTCCTTTCTTGAACTGTTATCTGAAGTGGTTTGTTGTATTCCTTGAACTGTTATCTGAAGTTGTTTGTTGTATTCCTTGAACTGTTATCTAAAGTTGTTTGTTGTATTCCTTGA
>NW_013790774.1:0-1111 GCF_000517525.1 Limulus polyphemus
CCCCCACGGCTGAAAGGGCGAGCATGTTTTGGTGTGACGGGGATTCGAACCCGCGACCCTCAGATTGTGAGTCGAGCGCCGTAACCACCTGGCCATGCCGGGCCCCAATGCAACATGCAAATAAATTTGGTCAATAATTCAAAATACGACGAAGAAATGGTTTGCCCGAAATATCTCTGGCAAATATTTTTGAAGCATGGAGGGCGCCCGAGTTATTTCGGGCAAATTATGGAATGGGTTAAGGGAAACTTCCAGAAAAACCGTGAAAGCTAATCCAAAGATAAAGTCACTTCCACCTACATCAGAATCCTTTGTGGAGCCGTATATGGATGATACCATTAAACGAAGATCCTTTAGATCTTAACCCAATTGAGCTTGGATGGGAGCGTTATAAGGTGGCAAAGAATATCTTCCCTCTTAGGCTTTTTGTTGATCAGCTAGTAGGGCCACTCGAGATACTTTAAATGACTACTGTGGATGTGTCCCCCGGTGGGTTAGCGGTAAGTTTACGGACTTACAACGCTAAAATCTGTTGTTCAATTCCCTGTGATGAACATAGCACATAGCCCAATGTGGCTGTACTCTTAAACACACAAACACATGTTGTGGATGTGCAAGTGAACGATAATATTTAATGGAGAGGTGTAGCTGTGGAACAAATCAGCTCTCTCTTAGTATACGTTGCAAGAATAATAAAAACACAAGCATCTGCAATAATAAATTATTCCAAAGCAGTAGAAAACCACTCTGACGGCAGTGAAGAGGAGCCTGACAATGTAGAAACTGTGGAGTAACAGCTTTTTAATTAATTTTTACTACTCACAGGCTCTAACTTCACATTCGTTGTAAGTTAGTGCTAAACATGTAGTTAAGGATATGTTTTAATGTTTTACAAAGTTCGTATTTACTACGATTTGTTTCAAAGTTGATATTTTACGTATATAGATAAGAAGATTGTTATAACGTTGGTGACCGTTGGTTGTTTTATCTTGGCTTAAGTATGACTTGTTTAGTATAGATAAATATGTAGATGTATATATTAGTTGACTATTGAATATTACGAATAATTATAAGCTTAATTCCTGCTTTGGTGATCAATATACTTCAAAAC
>NW_013790775.1:0-610 GCF_000517525.1 Limulus polyphemus
CATGGAGAAAAAGAACACCTTTCCGATTGATGAGTGAAGAGCGTTTCTGATGAAGGGCTAGATTTAAACGTTCCAGTTGCTGCCTATAGATCTCTGCATTGACAGTTCGCTGAGGATTGAGGAGTTCGAAATTAAGTACTCCTTTGATGTCCCACCAAATGCAAAGCATCACTTTCTGTGGATGGAGTCCAGATTTTGGGGGCGGAAGTGGTTTTTGTCTAGGAGCGAACCATTGTTTTTGGCGTTTAATATTCACATAGAGAATCCATTTTTCACCACCAGTGACAATTCTGTCCAAAAATGGTTCATGCGCATTACGCGCTAGAGGAGATGAAGCAACGTTCATACGTTGGGAACAATGATCATCGGAGAGTTTGAGGCACCCAAACACCTTCTTTTTGGAGTTTCCCCATATTCCTTAGATGTTTACTTTTGTTTCATGAGAGACATGCAATTTCAGGGCCATTTCACGAGTGCGTTGTCTTGGGTTCCAGAGACACGAGATAAAAAAAATTAGTCTTTCAGGGTATTCACTGGGGTTCCAGAGACACGAGATAAAAAAGTTAGTCTTTCAGGGTATTCACTGGGGTTCCAGAGACACGAGATAAAA
>NW_013790776.1:0-831 GCF_000517525.1 Limulus polyphemus
CAAGAACTACTCCTGTCCACCGTAAGGTAATACAACAAGATCAGTTTCAAGAACTACTCATTTCAACTGTTATGTAAGACACAAGATTAGTTTGAAGAACTACTCCTGTCCACCGTAAGGTAAGACAACAAGATTAGTTTCCAGAACTTCTCTTTTCAACTGTTATGTAAGACAACAAGATTAGTTTCAACAACTACTCCTGTCCACTGTATTGTAAGACAACAATATTAATTTCAAGAACTACTCCTGTCCACTGTTATCTAAGACAACAGGATTAGTTTCAAGAACTACTCCTGTCCACCTTAAGGTAAGACAACAATATTAGTTTCAACAACTACTCCTGTCCACTGTTATGTATGACAAGATTAGTTTCAACAACTACTCCTGTCCATTGTTATGTAAGACAACAAGTTTAGTTTCAAGAATTACTTCTTTCAACTGTTATGTAAGACAACAAGATTAGTTTCAAGAACTACTTCTGTCCACCGTAAGGTAAGACAACAAGATTAGTTTTAAGAACTACACTTGTCCACTGTTATGTAAGACAACAAGATTAGGTTCAAGAATTACTCCTGTCCATTGTTATGTAAGACAACAAGTTTAGTTTCAAGAACTTCTCCTATCCATTGTTATGTAAGACAACAAGATTAGTTTCAAGAACTACTCCTATCCACCGTGAGGTAAGACAACAAAATTAGTTTCAAGAACTACTCCTGTCCAGTGTAAGGTAAGACAACAAGATTAATTGCAATACCTACTCCTGTCCAGTGTAAGGTAAGACAAAAAGATTAGTTTCAGTAACTACTCCTGTCCAGTATAAGGTAAGACAAC
>NW_013790777.1:0-1033 GCF_000517525.1 Limulus polyphemus
GAGTAAAGTGGTGTTGTCCTGGTCTTTCGTATGTCAAACAACCTGCAACATTTATGGAACACAGCCGATTCAAAGTTACGGCCTTGATCTGAATGCAGTTTGTATGGCATACCAAGTCTGAAGAAGAAATCACTAATAACCGAAGCAACAGTCATATCTTCCTCATTTGGTATTGCATATGCCTAAGGCCACTTGATGAAATAATCCATCACCACACAAATGTACCTGTTTCCATCACGAGCTTGGGGCAAAGGACCAGCAATTTCAATGGCTATTCTTTCTATTGGTTTGCCAACTTGATATAACTTCATGGGAGCACGTCCCTTTTGCATGGGTCTCCTTTTAGCACAACATGTACTGCAGGTCCTGTGCCATTCTTCCACACCTTGCCTCATACCTATCCGCTAAAATCTCTCCGTAGGTGACTCAATGTCTTCTTAACTCCAAGATGTCCTCCTGTTAAACTATCATGGGATTGACGCAACACAACTTCCCGTAACATTCTCGGTATAACTGTTTGCCAGGTCGTCACTTTCCCATCTGTAGATTCCCATCTATGGACAAGAATACCATCTTCGAGCTTCAACTCGTCCCATTGTGCCCAATAGTTCTTTGTCACAGGGTTTAAGCTAGACACCTTCTCTCAAGCAGAATGCAAAACACTTGCTTGTAGAAAATCAATTATTGGCTACACATCTTGGTCTTTCTCCTGTAATTCTTTAATATCTACACTTGGTTCCACTTTACCAACATCAATTCCTTCAGTCACTTTGACTTCAGCTTGATGACACCTGGTTAGTTCAATCTCTCCTTTGCAGCAATGTCTGCAGTCATTTTTGCAGTCTTTGGCTCAATCCGTCGGCATTTCCATGATATTTTCCTTCTCTGTATTCAATATCATAATTATACTGGTCTATCTTTCCGACCCAACATGCCAATTGTCCCTTTGGGTTCTTTAATGATCTTAGCCAGCGTAATGCAGCATGGTTTGTCCTGATGGTAAACCTGGTGCCATAGATGTAAGGATGGAAAT
>NW_013790778.1:0-608 GCF_000517525.1 Limulus polyphemus
ATTCTAATGTTTGTTTTGTAAATAAAATAATTATAGATAGTAAGTATACGTAAGGCTCTAATGTTTGTTTTATAAACAGAATAATTAAAGGAAGTAAGTATATGGAGGGATCTAATGTTTGTTTTGTAAACAAAATAATTAAAGGTAGTAAGTAGATGGGGGCTCTAATGTTTTTTTGGAAAAAAATAATTAAAGGATGTAAGTATATGGAGGGCTCAAATGTTTGTTTGGGTAACAGAGTAATTAAAGGTAGTAGGTATATGGAGAGTTCTAATGTTTCTTTTGTAAATAAAATAATTATAGATAGTAAGTATACGTAAGGCTCTAATGTTTGTTTTGGAAAAAGAATAATTAAAGGATGTAAGTATATGGAGGGCTCTAATGTTTGTTTTGTAAACAAAATAATTATAGATAGTAAGTATAAGGAAGGCTGTAATGTTTGCTTTGTAAACAAAATAATTAAAGGTAGTAGGTATATAGAAAGCTACAATGTTTGTTTTGTAAACAAAATAATTAAAGGTAGTAAGTAGATGGAAGGCTCTAAAGTTTGTTTTGTAAACAAATATTAAAGGTAGTAAGTAGATGGAAGGCTCTAATGTTTGTTTTGC
>NW_013790779.1:0-1238 GCF_000517525.1 Limulus polyphemus
AACTTCATGTGATACATGAAAGATATAAGGTGGCCATTTTGATTTCTATTTTAAATAGGTGAAGTTTAATGTTTGCCTAAAAGTTCCAAACCTTTTTAAACCCATATGTGAGTGAGATTTTCCATAGCTTCATCAATACAGAACTGATTATGGTATGTGGTTTTAATTACTCATTGTCATATGATGTGTTTTAGTTACTCATTGTCATAAGCTGTTCTATTTAGACAATGTTAAGTTACCTCTTTAACATCAAGTACAATTATACTGAAGTAAAGTATGGACAGGTTTCTCGGCACCTGGAGATTATTCCCTCCGTATTTGTACAATTGGAATGACACACACTCTAGTAGATATAACACTACTTGGAATGTTTATTTGCTATTAATTACAAAGCTACACAGTGAACTATCTAGGCATTGCCCGTCATATGTATCAAAACATGGTTTTTAGTGTTATAACCCTTTAGACCTCCCGCTGAGCAACTAGGGTGGGGGGGCTACTTGGAAAACATAAAGTCAGTTTTTAGTCAAACTATTTCCGGTTAAACTTTATCACAATAAGATCTCAAGAGAAGTACTGTCCATTATTTTTATGTACTGTTATTTGATACAAGAAAAGTAACCAGAATTAATAGGAAAATGTATCTCACTGCAAAATGAAATGTCTGACTGAGCCTGAGTTAACACAAAAAGAAAAAAGACCAAACACAGTGTAAGAACAAAGTGAAAGTAACTTATGTTCACTTGCAACACACTCAATATAATATTCTCAGGTTCACTGACTTGCTGTCAAGTAACTTTTGCAGGCCTTCTTATGTTTCTTAAGAACTATAATGAGTCATTCTATTCAGTTTGTACAATACTGTAGTGTATTCATGTGAAACTAATTATTTCTAGTGGGATTGGATAGATCTGCTGAATATCAGGAGATATAACTTTCAGTTTGTACAATACTGTAGTGTATTCATGTGAAACTAATTATTTCTAGTGGGATTGGATAGATCTGCTGAATATCAGGAGATATAACAATATGGTTGTTATAGAATAATACTGGGCTTCTCAGAATATCCAATTTCATGAGAATGAAACAAGGAAAATGGACACAATGTACAATACAAAAGCACAATGTTTATTATAACAGAAAACACAGAGTGTGTACATGCTTATCTGATGAACTGACGTTTTACTGGATGGGAATAGTTCTCTCTTCAAACTATACTCCATCTAAATTTCTACGAG
>NW_013790780.1:0-1003 GCF_000517525.1 Limulus polyphemus
AGATGGCGCACTGAAAAATATGGAAGAAAAAGCACGCGAGTAATGTTTAAAGTAACAATAGTGCTCTGTTGTATGATACAAACGCAACACAGTTTTACCAATTAGTCCTAAACCTGCTACTGTGGTCAATAACCTGCTGCTGTGGTCAACAACCTTTGCTAATATGGGCCTTTTAGAGCAAGTTCGCTATGCTTAGGAATGGCTGATAAGTCTTTTTAAGTTACAAATATTATTTCAATCCAACGTAAACATTTTATTTATGGCATAATCCTGTGTATTGGTGACTCGAAGCTACGTTTTGATATTACCGAAGATTGGTTAGAAGCGATAATATGAAAATAATAATAATACGTTTATAAGGCAATATATACATATATGTGTGGGAAAAATTAACATAAAGTTCAGAAAAAAAAACTGTATTAGAAATAAAGTCACGGCAAATATAAAAAAATAATAATAATTCTGAAAACAAAATGGGAAACCAAGTGAACGGTAAAAATAAAATATCCTTAAGAAGAATGTATGTGTAGAAAGAAATATATAACACATGGATTTAAACAATGTAATACATTAAGAGTTAACAAACTTTACTAAAAAAAATAATGGACAATTTAAGAGTCAACATATATTTCTGAAACAATATTGGGAGAAATTAAAACCCTGTAAAAGTCAACAGGTGGTTATGAAGAAGTATAGGGCGTAATTAGAACCGAATAAAAGTCAACAGGTAGTTATGAAGAAGTATAGGGCGTAATTAGAACCGAATAAAAGTCAACAGGTAGTTATGAAGAAGTATAGGACGTAATTAGAACCGAATAAAAGTCAACAGGTAGTTATGAAGAAGTATAGGGCGTCATTAGAACCCTGTAAAAGTCAACAGGTAGTTCTGAAGAAGCATAGGGCGTAATTAGAACCCCATAAAAGTCAACAGGTAGTTATGAAGAAGTATAGGGCTTAATTAGAACCGAATAAAAGTCAACAGGTAGTTATGAAGAAGTATAGG
>NW_013790781.1:0-610 GCF_000517525.1 Limulus polyphemus
AATACGTCGATGTTTATGTAACTATACTTGATATTTTACCCTAAAACAAACCTGTGAAATCTTTACTACTTTCTTTTATTATCATTTCCACAGTGGAATGACAAGATCGATTCCTAAACCCAATTTGCTCGTACACCAAGTGGTAAAATATAAAAAAAAGTCTAATATAAACAACCAACTGAGGAAACGACAAGTACGGTACACACGTGTGACGAACAACAACAAGTACGGTACACACGCGTGACCAGCAAACAAGAAGTACGATACACACGCGTGATAAACAACAACAAGTACGGCACACACGCGTGATAAACAACAACAAGTACGGTACACACGCGTGATAAACAACAACAAGTACGGTACACACGCGTGACGAACAACAACAAGTACGGTACACACGCGTGACGAACAACAACAAGTACGGTACACACGCGTGACGAACAACAACAAGTACGGCACATTACGCGTGACAAACAACAAGAAGTACGGTACACACGCGTGACCAGCAAACAAGAAGTACGGTACACACGCGTGACGAACAACAACAAGTACGGCACGCACACGTGATAAACAACAAAAAGTACGGTACACACGCGTGACGAACAACAAC
>NW_013790782.1:0-610 GCF_000517525.1 Limulus polyphemus
CAAAGTCTACAGGGCTAGTTTTAGGAATAGTCTGTGCTGAAAGGGAGAACCTGCAAGAGCTGGTACAGGATTTGGAAAGTATGGCACACAAGGCCTACCCAACTGCACCACCCAATGTCTTCAAGTTGTTGCTGAGGGAACAGTTTGTAGATGCCTTGGACAGTCCACAACTAAAGATACAAGTGAAGCAAGCACACCCCTCTACTATGCAGGATGCAATGGCCAGAGCTCTTGAATTTGAATCCTACGTTAAGTCCAGCACTGAGATACCAAGGTTGGTACAGTCATCGGGATTCAAGGCCAGAAAAGGGCAACTCTCAGAGAAGGTTGAAGGACTTTGCTGGCACTGGAGCACAAGAGAGCTTAATGCCAGCAACTTCAACACAGGAAAGATGCCATGGCAGGAAAGGTTGCTACCCAGAAAGGTTGTTGGAACTGTGGATAGCAAGGACGTATGAGGAGCCAGTGTAAGAAGAATACTACCAATAAGTCAGCTTCGGGAAACCAGTAGTGGTTGGTGCTGAGGGACGCCCACCAACCCCATTGTGAAAGTCCCATCAGCTAAGTGTAAGATGGCAAGCGCACATAGTGTCTATGTGACAGGAAAGGT
>NW_013790783.1:0-608 GCF_000517525.1 Limulus polyphemus
TTGAGCATCTTTATCTCTCCGTCTCGGGCCTTGAGCATCTTTATCTTTCCGTCTCGGGCCTTCAGCATCTTTATCTCTCCGTCTCGGGCATTGAGCATCTTTATCTCTCCGTCTCGGGCATTGAGCATCTTTATCTTTCAGTGTTTTCTGTTTCTTTCCTGACTCCGTACATTCCGTTTTATTCTTTGTTTTGTGGAATAAAAACGCATTCTTGCTTTTAAAAGTTCTGTTAAACATCTGGCGAGTTATCATTACTTGATAAGGAATAAACACACGTATTGTCAATACATGACCAGGAATAAACACATGAAAAACACACGTGTTATCCTTACTTGATCAGGAATAAACTCACGTGTTATCAATACTTGATCAGGAATAAACACACGTGTTATCCTTACTTGATCAGGAATAAACACACGTGTTATCCTTACTTGATCAGGAATAAACACACGTGTTGTCCTTACTTGACCAGGAATAAACACACGTGTTATCCTTACTTGATCAGGAATAAACACACGTGTTATCCTTACTTGATCAGGAATAAACACACGTGTTATTCTTACTTGATCAGGAATAAACACATGTGTTATCCTTACTTGATCAGGAAT
>NW_013790784.1:0-610 GCF_000517525.1 Limulus polyphemus
GATGATTATCTGTTCAGAACACAATATTATACAATACATCATTTGATGGATGTAAACCTTTACTTTCTATTGGTTATAGGTAATATATAATTAAATATAAGTGAGAACTATTAACAAATCCTGAGAGAGAGGGTGTGGCAGGAGGGGTCTAACTTTCTATTTGATAACTCTGTAATAAAAAAAATTGACGGCTTTAAAAATTATGGTTTGTCTGAGCAATGACAATTTTATAGTAAGTAATTTACGTTTAATTTTATACTTTTTGGAGGGGTGGTGGATAAAATAAAGAAGAGAAAATGCTTAGAGAAAATTTGTCACACTAGAGGAAATCCAAGATTTTTTTTAAATATTGTCTTCTAGGATTATAAAGTTAAAACTTATATACAATTACCCCTTACAAGACAGGTAATTGATGAAAGTCCATGTCTTCTCATTTGTTGACTTGCATTCAAAATTTTATTGAACTATTATTTCATGAATTTATGTCAATAAGTTTGGTATCAAATTATAGATTATAATTCAAATTTTAGTATTATACATTAGTCAATTTCTTAATTTAAAAGTAAATATTATAAAACACAAATAAACATCAATTTTTGCGTGTCATGTT
>NW_013790785.1:0-1194 GCF_000517525.1 Limulus polyphemus
AAAGATTTTTTTTTATTATTGAAGACGTTTTTTTTCCATTCCTTATAATTTGTCCATTTTCTACTCAAAATCAGAGGCTTGTAAAAATAACATTTCTTGATTTTGTTTTCTATAAATCACTGCCCAAGAAGCCTTTCGTTCAGTACCAGAACTCGTCAGCTGGGATGGACGATGGCAGACAAAAAATCTATATTCGCAATATAATAATTTATTTAAAAGTTACGGTTTAAACGCTAAAAGCCGGTGAAGCATTAGAGACCGTTGACGTCATAAAAAAAACCTTAGCCGTATACACACTGTCATATACCAATGTCATATAACCTAAAGTCAAACTGACAGAATCCCCTTGATTTCGAAGCTACAAGGCATCATTGTGACTTACCAATGTACTACAAATATTTGCTTTTTCTGTCCATACGTTTCAAATAACACTACGATAACAGGCTCTATAGTTTCACATTCCATGTTAGGGGACATTACACCTATACGTCAGAATATGTCATTTACTGTATTCTGTACAGCAAGCGTCAGAAACTATATGTAACCAGAGAAACAGCCCACAGCCTCGATTATCCTTTTCGCGAAAATTTTAGATCTGAACGAAAAGGAATACAATATTCCCGCGGTTCCTAGTCACTTTATTTCTCTTGCCCATAATGGTACAGGAACACCACCGATTTTCCAGCACCCTTGGTACCAGAGCCTTGCCGGATTATTCGTTTTGCCGGACCAAAAGAGGTCATGTAATAATAATTCAACAATACACCTTTGACCCACTAATTATACCCCTCCCGTGTCTCTGAAGCACCATCAACTGCTAGAAACTTAAATAAAACAAACATTAAATGTAAATTAAATGCTCAATGAAATACATTAGTACAGGTATAAATGATACAGGTTTATTAGTACAGGTATACATGATACAGGTTTATTAGTACAGGTATACATGATACAGGTTTATTAGTACAGGTATACATGATACAGGTTTATTAATTACTGTACTTACAAAGAATGTTGCAGTAGTACCGCTTTCAAAGTGGCAAATTTTAGAATTTTACTGTTATTGTTATTTTCAAGTACGTTATACTTTGAATTTTCATACACTATTATCAACATTCTGTGTTGTAAAAAATTGAAAAAATCGAAACTAAATATTTGTATCTTGTTAAACTACATATTCTTGGCAACATTCAC
>NW_013790786.1:0-610 GCF_000517525.1 Limulus polyphemus
TATCAATGTAATGCACTGTTACGGTGATGTAACTTTCTGTCGCGATGCTCGTCCATATATCCGTGGTTAACGATATAAACACTGCTTCTTCACTTAGCCTTTCTTTCAGACGTTGTTTGCACGTTGCATGTTTAAGGTTGATATCAGCGGTAAATTGTTTTCTGCTTGGTAAGACATATCCCGGCTCCAAGTACTTCATTAAGTTACAAAAACCATTGCATTCAACAGTTTGAATTGGTCATAGGTCTTGAACGATCATTTGAGTCACTCTGTCTGTTATATTCTTTGCATGTGTATCATTGCACTTCGCAGGCCTTACAAATTCACCAAGGGTAGGCGTCTTCCTGCTCTCCGTTGTGGTTGTCTCGATGTCTGCACAGTAAAGAGTCGAGTGCTTCGACGCGAGGTGATTCCGTATGTTTGTTGTACCGCTTAAATAGGCAAATTATTTTTTATAAATAGTGCACATGGCTTTCCTACGGTCGTGAAGTTTCTTATAAAAACCCCATATGTCCGAAATCTTTTTACAACTACTTCCAACCGCGCCCTTATCTGACGCCATTTTTTCTAATCAAAAATTGTATGCATAGCGCATGCGTATAAATAAACG
>NW_013790787.1:0-1126 GCF_000517525.1 Limulus polyphemus
TTTTCTATTATAATTAATAACTATTAGTACTGACAATGATTCTTCATACATTTCTTTTGTTTCGTATTATAATTAATAACTATCAGTACTACCTCTGGTTCAATAACATTTCCCTTATTCTGTATTATAAATAATAACTATCAGTACTGCCAATGATTCTTCAACATTTCCTTTGTTTTGTATTATAATTAATAACTATTAATACTGACAATTGTTCTATAAAATTTCCTTTGTTTTCTATTATAATTAATAACTATTAGTACTTACAATGATTATTCACTATTTGATTTGTTTCGTATTATAATTAATAACTATCGGTACTACCAATGGTTCCTCAACATTTCCTTTGTTTTGTATTATAATTAATAACTATTAGTACTGTCAATGATTCTTCAACATTTCCTTTGTTTCGTAGTACAATTAATAACTAACAGTACTGTAAATGATTCTTCAGCATTTCCTTTGTTTCGTATTATAATTAATAACTATCAGTACTGCCAATGATTCTTCATCATTTCCTTTGTTTTGTATTATAATTAATTACTATCAGTACTGTCAATGATTCTTCAACACATCCTCTCTTTCATATTATAATTAATAACTATCGTTACTGCCAATGGTTCTATAATTTTTCTTTTTTTGTATTATAATTAATAACTATTAGTACTGACAATGATTCTTCAACATTACCTTTGTTTCGTATTATAAGTAATAACTATCAGTACTACTTAGGGTTCCTTAACATTTCCTTTGTTTTGTGTTATAATTAATAACTATCAGTACTGTCAATGATTCATCAACACATCCTCTGATTCATATTATAATTAATAACTATCAGTACTGCCAATGATTCTTCATCATCACCTTTGTTTTGTATTATAATTAATTACTATCAGTACTGTCAATGATTCTTCACCACATCCTCTCTTTCATATTATAATTAATAACTATCAGTACTGCCTATAGTTCTATAACATTTCCTTTTTTTGTATTATAATTAATAACTATTGGTACTGACAATGATTCTTCAACATTACCTTTGTTTCGTATTATAAGTAATAACTATCAGTACTGTCAATGATTCATCAACACATCTTCTGTTTCATATTATAATTAATAACTATCA
>NW_013790788.1:0-610 GCF_000517525.1 Limulus polyphemus
GTGTTACAGTATTGTTCTGACTGAGGCCGTGTTACAGTACTGTTCTGACTGAAGCCGTGTTACAGTACTGTTCTGACTGAAGCCGTGTTACAGTACTGTTCTGACTGAAGCCGTGTTACAGTACTGTTCTGACTGAAGCCGTGTTACAGTACTGTTCTGACTGAAGCCGTGTTACAGTACTGTTCTGACTGAAGCCGTGTTACAGTACTGTTCTGACTGAAGCTGTATTAGAGTATTGTTCTGACTGAAGCTGTATTAGAGTATTGTTCTGACTGAAGCTGTCTTAGAGTATTGAATTTAATATACATTTATATAGATAGTTGCTGATAATAAACCTAAAAACGTTTATAAAACCAGTAGCTGGACTGACGAAAACTGACCACTCGGCTGATCTTGATTCATCACGTTTCAGATTTCATTTCATGAAACCCGCCCTTTCTTGACGTCATCTTAATACTTACCATACCTCCAGCCGTTCTAGACGTCATCTTAATACTTACCATACCTCCAGCCGTTCTAGACTTCATCTTAATACTTACCATACCTCCAGCCGTTCTAGACGTCATCTTAATACTTACCATACCTCCAGCCGTTCTAGACGTCATCTTAA
>NW_013790789.1:0-608 GCF_000517525.1 Limulus polyphemus
ATTTTTATTCACAACTTTTACTGAACAGGCGATTCCAAGTCCGTGTGGGTTCAACTCTTTCCATTCCTTTCCACAGGAACTTGGAGTCCCTCAGGGCTGTGTCTTGAGTTTCACACTTTTTAATGTTAAAATTAATGCCATCACTACAAATCTTCCTCCGACTGTTGCACATCTTGTGTCAGTCGTCGAACATGAGGTTTATTGAGCGGCAGCTTCAGACTGCCCTCAACCGGTTGTTGATATGGACCACTGCAAATGGTTTTAAATTTTCTTTTTCCAAAACCGTTTACATGCATTTTTGCCGCCATCCTGATTCCGAGCTCTGTCTCGGCAATATAGTTATTCGTGTAGTCCCTGAGGCAAAGTTCTTGGGGCTTATCTTTGACCATAAGCTTCATTCCACACATCAAGCAGCTACGTGTCAAGTGAGCAAGGGCTCTGAACATCCTCCGTGTCCTCTCTTCCAGCTCTTGGGGTGCGGATCGATATACTATGCTCAGGATCTATCGAGCTCTGATTCGATCCAAACTGGACTATGGGTCTTTGGTCTATGGTTCCACCAGGACTTTGGCCCTGAAGATGCTGGACCCTATTCACCATCTGGGGCT
>NW_013790790.1:0-610 GCF_000517525.1 Limulus polyphemus
CCCGATGATATTATGTAGGTAAGTTAGATTTTCAAATAAAATTACAATTTTCTCAGTTCCATAAATATTCAACTCCTTTGCTACGTCAAACTTAAAGCAGTTCAGGTGCAAAAAAATATTTTGATGGTTACAAAATCAATTTAATGGTCTCTGTCTATGTGTAATAAAAGTGGTTTATAGTAAATGCATCTGTTTAAGCCACAACTCATATAGTGATACGATAAACCAACCATGAAGACCAATGAGCTTTCCAAATAAGTCAAGGTTAAGGTGGTAGAGAAGCACAGATCAGGAGAAGGTTACAAGAAAATTTCAAAGTCGCTGATTATCACTTTGAGTACGGTGAAGTCCATCATTAAGAAGTGGAATGTACATCATATCACCCAGTCACTACCCAGATCAGGCCATCCTTCCAAACTAAGCAGCTGGGCAAGCAGGAAACTGGTTAGGCATGCCACTGTGAAGCCAGCAGTAACTTTGAAAGACTTGCAAAGTTCCACGTCTGAGATGGGAGTCGGTGTTCATACATCGACAATATCCCGGTCTCTACAAAAAGCTGGCTTGTATGAGCGAGTGACAAGAAAGAAGCCATTACTGAAAAGAATTTGTT
>NW_013790791.1:0-610 GCF_000517525.1 Limulus polyphemus
TTGACCCGCGATCAAAAAAGGTTGCCGACTACTGTGTTAAACACATGTTTCTATTTTCTCAATTCCTCTATGCTGTCAAGTATATAATTTCTTTTCACATTTTTGATAAATTTAGATAATACGCTGTTTAAATGTATATTTCAGAACGCTGTTACACATACAGAACCTAATGACAAAACTTCAATTTCCGTTCGGTGGACAGTGCCCTCTGAGTTGTCCGGTCAGTCGCTCATATTCCAGTAAGTGCAAGTTATTTTAGTTATTTAAGTAAGCTCTAGTTTGTTTGTTTGAAGTTAAGCACAAAGCTACACAAAGGGCTATCTGTACTCTGCCCACCACAGGTATCGAAACCCAGTTTCTAGCGTTTTAAGTCTGCAGACATGCCGCTGTGCCACTGGGGAGCAAATACGTTCCAGATCCGTCACGATAATGTCTTCAACTTATTCAAGATTTCATAGGAAGCAATCTGGTGACAAACCTATTGTCATTACATGTTTCTCAAATAATATATAAATCTTTAATAAGACTATAAATTTTTAATGTTTGAAATTCGATTTTCGAAATTATTATTATTATTCCTACTTACTATATTGTTACGACAGCAGAAGTC
>NW_013790792.1:0-892 GCF_000517525.1 Limulus polyphemus
GTTCCAGAGCTGGCTCACGGTTGATTTAGGAAATGAATAAAAAATTAATAGTTCCAGAGCTGGCTCATGGTTGATTTAGGAAATGAATAAAACATTTAATAGTTCTAGAGTTTAACACAATTAAACCAGGAAATATTCCTTATATTAAATCACTGATAATTTAACTTAAACCAGGAAATATTCCTTATATTAAATCACTGATAATTTAACTTAAACCAGGAAATATTGCTTATATTAAATCACTGATAACTTAACCTAAACCAGGAAATATTCCTTATATTAATTCACTGATAATTTAATTTAAACCAGGAAAAATTCCTTTACTCACTGATAATTTAACTTAAACCAGGAAATATTCCTTATATTAAATCACTGATAATCTAACTTAAACCAGGAAATATTCCTTATATTAACTCACTGATAATTTAACTTAAACCAGGAAATATTCCTGATATTAAATCACTGATAATTTAACTTAAATCAGGAAATATTCCTTATATTAAATCACTGATAATCTAAGTTAAACCAGGAAATATTCCTTATATTAAATCACTGATAATCTAAGTTAAACCAGGAAATATTCCTTATATTAAATCACTGATAATTTAACTTAAACCAGAAAATGTTCCTTATATTAAATCACTGATAATTTAACCTAAACCTGAAAATATTTTTTTATATTTGATCATTACCCATAATACATAAATACGTCGGTAGTTTTGCATATTTTGTCGTGTATGTTCATATTACTCAACGTTCACAAAAGCTATCTAGTGATTTAATTGTATATTTTCATTTATTTGTTTTTAGAATATTTTATTCTTGCTGTAACTAATAACCGTTAGCCCCAGAGTTGTATAGTAGTTCTCAAACTTCTAATAACCGTTGGCAC
>NW_013790793.1:0-610 GCF_000517525.1 Limulus polyphemus
GATTTCTTCTTCAGATTTAGCATGCCATACGAACTGCATTCAGATCAAGGCCGCAACTTCGAATCGGCTGTGTTCCAAGAATGATGCAAGTTGTTTGGCATCCGAAAGACCAGGACCACACCACTTCACCCACAGTCCGATGGGATGGTAGAAATGTATAACTGGACACTAGGACAGGAATTGACAAAGTTTTGTAATAGCCACCAAGATGACTGGGATGTCTTACTCCCTCCACTGTTGATGGCCTATAGAACAGCAAAGCATGAAACCACTGGATACTCTCCAGCAAAGCTGATGTTTGGTCGGGAACTTCGGTTGCAAGTGGATCTGTTAACAGGACGCCCACCTTATGAAGAGTTGCCTGAGAATGTGTCGGAGTTTGTGAAAATGTTATCGGAAAGGATGGATGATATCCACCATCAAGTGCGTTCAAACTTGAAAACGTCTGCTGATTCGATGAAGTTAATTTATGATAAGAGATCTACTGAAGTCAACTTTGGACCAGGAGACAAGGTATGGTTGTATAATCCCAGGAAGACCAAAGGGAAGTCTCCTAAGTTGTCTTCTCCATGGGAAGGCCCATATGACATAGTGGATCGTCTCTCAGACG
>NW_013790794.1:0-850 GCF_000517525.1 Limulus polyphemus
GATTTAATTACCGAACTTGTTTTCAGACTAAAGTCAACAGTGGGGTCATAGAACGATAATTGTTATTGGATCTATTTAATCCACTCGGACTTGAGGAAACCAATGAAGATAAGTTGTAAATAGATGAGTTAATAAACACATTGTTTGCAGAATAAAGTCAACAGTGGGTCATAGAACGAAACTAGCTATTGGGTCCTATTTAATCCAGTCGGTCTTAAAGAACACATGTAGATATGTTGTAAATATATGAGTTAATAAACACATTGGATGTAGATTAAAGTCAACAGTGGGTGACAGAACGACACTAGCTATTGGGTCCTATTTAATTCAGTCGGACTTCAGGAAACACATGTATATATGTTGTAAATATATGAGTTAATAAACACATTGTCTGCAGACTAAAGTCAACAGTGGGTCATAGAACGATACTAGCTATTGCGTCCTATTTAATCCAGTCGTCTTAAACAAACACATGTAGATATGTTGTAAATATATGAGTTAATTAACACAATGGATGCAGACTAAAGTCAACAGCGGGTCAGAGAACGATACTAGCTATTGGGTCCTATTTAATCCAGTCGGACTTAAGGAAACACATGTAGATATTTTGTAAATATATGAGTTAATTAACACATTGGCTGCTGACTCAAGTCAACAGTGGGTCATATAACAATACTAGCTATTAGGTCCTATTTTAATATAGTCGGTTTAAAACAAACACGTGTAGATATGTTGTAAATATATGAGTTAAATAACAAACTGGCTGCAAACTAAAGTCAACAGTATGTCATAGAACTATACTAGCTATTGGGTGCTACTTAATCCAGTCGGTCTTAAACAAACACATGTA
>NW_013790795.1:0-609 GCF_000517525.1 Limulus polyphemus
CTTTGTACCAGGAGACAAGGTATGGTTGTATAATCCCAGGAAGACCAAAGGGAAGTCTCCTAAGTTGTCTTTTCCATGGGAAGGCCCATATGACATAGTGGATCGTCTCTCAGACGTGACTTTCCGGATAAAATGTGGTCGGCGAGGTAAGCCAAAAGTGGTGCATGCCAAAAGGCTTTGGCGTTATCACGGTCCAGGACATTTCAGTTGGGACGAAGTGGACAACAGAACAAATGACGCTGCTGAAGACGTGCCACCTGAAGAAGCCACCATCGAAGAAGAAACTCTACTCAGTTTTGATAAGGGAAATGGTGAAGCTCTTGGTGAAGTTACTACCACTGATGTGACTGTTATCGATGATTGGACATTTACTGATGAAGCAGATGAATCCCACATGAAGCAGAAGCCAAAGAGACGGAGACCAGTACGGAAGAAGATACGTCCCGTAAAATTAAAAGACTTTGTTGAATTTTAATTTTGTGTTTGTAATTCTGTACAGTTAATTAAGTTATTGTTAATTGTTATTGGTTTATTGTATGTGGTTATTGTTCGGGACGAACAATATTAAGGAGAGGGCAGTGTTGCGTCAGCGAGATCACGTGACTATTC
>NW_013790796.1:0-891 GCF_000517525.1 Limulus polyphemus
AATCTAAGTAAGGGTTTGTTATAACTGTGTTATATTACGGTAAAAGGAATCTAAGTAAGGGTTTGTTATAACTGTGTTATATTACGGTAAAAGGAATCTAAGAAAGGGTTTGTTATAACTGTGTTATATTACGGTAAAAGGAATCTAGGTAAGGGTTTGTTATAACTGTGTTATATTACGGTAAAAGGAATCTAAGTAAGGGTTTGTTATAATTGTGCTATATTACGGTAAAAGGAATCTAAGTAAGGGTTTGTTATAACTGTGTTATATTACGGTAAAAGGAATCTAGGTAAGGGTTTGTTATAACTGTGTTATATTACGGTAAAAGGAATCAAAGAAGGGGTTTGTTATTATATATTAAGATATAAAAAATCTAATTGTGTTATTATATATTACGGAAAGGGGAATCTAATTGTGTTATTGTATATTTCGGTATAAGAAACCTAATTGTGTTGTTATATATTACGGTAAAGGGAATCAAAGAAAGGGTTTGTTATAATTGTGTTATTATATATTAAGATATAAGAAATCTAATTGTATTATTATATATTACGGTATAAGGAATCTAATTGTATTATTATATATTACGGTAAAAGGAATCTAATTGTGTTGTTATATATTACGGTAAAAGGAATCAAAGAAAGGGTTTGTTATAATTGTGTTATTATATATTAAGATATAAGAAATCTAATTGTGTTATTATATATTACGGTAAGAGGAATCTAATTGTGTTATTGTATATTTCTGTATAAGAAACCTAATTGTGTTATTATATATTACGGTAAAAGGAATCTAATGGCGTTATTATATATTACGGTAAAAGGAATCTAATTGTATTATTATATATTACGGTATAAGGAATCTAATTGTATTATTATATATTACGGTATA
>NW_013790797.1:0-608 GCF_000517525.1 Limulus polyphemus
ATCTAAAGGCCAGTTCAGAGTCAAATAAAAATTCATTAGATATTATTATCTAAAGGCAGTTCAGAGTCAAATAAAAATTCATTAGATATTATTATCTAAAGGCCAGTTCAGAGTCAAATAAAAATTCATTAGATATTATTATCTAAAGGCCAGTTCAGAGTCAAATAAAAATTCATTAGATATTATTATCTAAAGGCCAGTTCAGAGTCAAATAAAATTTCATTAGATATTATTATCTAAAGGCCAGTTCAGAGTTAAGTAAAAATTCATTAGATATCATTATCTAAAGGTCAGTTCAGAGTTAAGTAAAAATTCATTAGATATCATTATCTAAAGGTCAGTTCAGAGTTAAGTAAAAATTCATTAGATATTATTATTATCTAAAGGCCAGTTTAGAGTTAAGTAAAAATTCATTAGATATTATTATCTAAATGTTAATAGACAACATCTTAAAACATAAACACCTAAAATTAAGATAAAAATTCTCATTATTATGATGATGAAACTTTTGTATTGTTTTTTAATTCAAAAATAGTATTTTTCACAATAAAAATTAACATCAAGACTACTGTACACACTTTCTTTTCTTTGAAATATATTCAATTGTT
>NW_013790798.1:0-611 GCF_000517525.1 Limulus polyphemus
TGTCCGATAAATAAGAAGAAACACATTAAATTTTGTTTGTTTCTTATATTGTACTTTGGCTTACATGAGTAATGGGCATATTGAATTGGAAATTTATCGAATAAGATATTTAAAACAATTATATCGTTTTTGACCTATAACATTAGTATTTAAATATAACTGGATTAACACCTTGACAAATCGAATTCATTTCCAGTGACAAACTCCAGGATTGGTCCTTAAGGTTTCTCATCATTTTATTACGCTTACATTCTTCATGTTTTGATTGGTTTGGTTTGTTTTGAATTTCGCGCAAAGCTACACGAGGGCTATTTGTGCTAGCCATCCTTAATTTAGCAGTGAAAGACTAGAGGGAAGGCAACTAGTCATCACCACCCATCGTCAACTTTTGGGCTACTCTTTAACCAACGAATAGTGAGACTGATTGTCACATTAAAATGCTCCCACGGCTGAAAGAGTGAGCATGTTTAGTGGGACAGGGATTCGAACCCCGCGCCCTGCAGATTGCTAATCGAGCGCCCTAACCACCTGGCCATACCGGTCCAAGTAACTTTTTAATTAAGATTGTCGATAAATTTTATAACAGCTGCTGTATTTACGTGATTATAAAC
>NW_013790799.1:0-610 GCF_000517525.1 Limulus polyphemus
TTATAACCTTCAGTGGAATTAGCTTCGATGTGTTACAGTTGATGGAGGAAAAAACATGGCTGGAGTGAGGAAGGGTCTGGTGGGGCAGATACGAACTAAGTTGGAAGATCTTCAACTCCCGGGCGCTCTGTTTATACACTGCATTATACATCAGCAAGCACTCTGTGGGAAAGACTTAGATATTTCTTGCGTACTGAAACCAGTCGTTTCTGCGGTGAACTTCATTCGGGGTCATGCACTTAATCACCGACATTTTCAGGCTTTTCTTGAAGAAATTGATTCTGAAGTCTGTGACTTGCCTTATCACACAGTAGTGAGGTGGATCAGCTGCGGTAAAGTCCTGTTTCGTTTTTATAAGCTCCTAAGAGAAATTGATATTTTTCTCATCGAAAAGGATAGAGCTGATCCACTTCTGTCAGATCCTACCTGGCTGTCAAAGTTGTCATCACATCCCACATGAATGAATTGAACTTGAAACTTCAGGGAAACGATAACCTTATCTGTGATCTTTAAAGAATCATCAAAGGATTTCGGAAAAAGCTATCATTGTTTGAAGCACAACTAGAAGGAGGAAACTTCTCTCATTTTCAGTGTTTCAAAGAGTTTCGCG
>NW_013790800.1:0-609 GCF_000517525.1 Limulus polyphemus
ATCACGATCCAGGACATTTCAATTGGGATGAAGTGAACAACGGAACAAATGATGCTGCTGAAGACATGTCACCTGAAAAAGCCACTGTTGAAGAAGAAACTCTACCCTGTTTTGAGAAGGAAAACAGTGAAGCCATTAATGAAGTTACTACCACTGATGTGACTGCTACCGATAATGGGATATTTCCCAATGGAGCAGATGAACCCCACGTGAAGCAGAAGCCAACGAGATGGAGACCAGTACTGAAGAAGATACGTCCCGTAAAATTAAGATACTTTGTTGAATTGTAATTTTGTATTTGTAATTCTGTGGCTATTGTTCGGGACGAACAATACTAAGGAAGGGGCAGTGTTAAGACAGCGGAAGTTACGTGACGCTGGAAGCATGCGCGCTGGAGATTCTAGAAGGATCATGACTTATCGAGGAACTCCGCGAATGTCAGAGTGTTTGCCAGGCGCCCTCTTTTTTAGATATCAGCCAGAGATAGATTGAAGAGAAATAATTGAGTGAAGCGAACAGTAGGCACCGTAAGTAAAGAGTGTGAATCGCTGTGAATTATAGAATGTGTTTATAAAAGTAGTTAATTAAAACTGACTGTGGAAACTCTGT
>NW_013790801.1:0-610 GCF_000517525.1 Limulus polyphemus
TGGTTCACGCGCATTATGCGGCAGAAGAGACGGAGCAACGTTCACACGTTGGAAACGATGATAATCGGAGCATACGTGAGGCACCCAAACACCTTCTTTATGGAGTTTTCTCATATTCCTTAGATGTTTACGTATTGTTTCATGAAAGACATACAATTTCAAAGCTATTTCACGAGTGTGTTGCCTTGGGTTAGACTCAACAAGCGTCTTCAGAGCATCAATATCAATTCCAAGATGTCGGCCCCTGTCATTACAGTTTTTAAGGCTAAAGTCACCTGAATAAAATTTGCTGAACTATCGTTGACACTTACGAACGTTCAAAACATTTCCAGAAACTTCTTTGATATTCTTTGTGGTTATAGAGGTATTGTTTCCCTTCTTGTATTCAAACAGCATTACGTGCCGAATGTGTGTCTCGTCGTATGCCATCACTATAATGGATTAGAGTTTGTTTGTTTGTAATTAAGCACAAAGCTACATAATGGACTATCTGTGCTCTGCCCACCCCGGGTATCGAAACCCGGATTCTAGCGTTGTAAGTCCGCAAACATACCACTGAGCTACTGGGGGCAGGGATTAGAGTATACTAAACAATACACATTAAATAGGC
>NW_013790802.1:0-610 GCF_000517525.1 Limulus polyphemus
GGTATGGGCACGTAATGAGGAGGGAAGATGATTATATAGGCAAGAGGGTTTTGGATATGGAGGGGAGAAGGAAGAGAGGAAGACCAAGGAGAAGATGGAAGGATTGAGTGGATGGAGATATTAGAGAGAAAGGCCTTGTTGGGGACAAATACGAAGACCGAGGAGAGTGTAAACGTGCTGTCAAAAATAGTGACCCCGTATAGATACAGGAAAAGCTACAGAAGAAGAAGACTAAATGATCTAAATCCTTTTGTAAATCAGCAGCATCCTTTTCACAGCTAGCAACATCCAAGACTTTAATATCATCTGTACATTTAAGTAATTTATTGACTATTCCTTCACCTATGTCATTGATGTAAATTAGAAAGAGCAAAAGTCCTCAGATTGAGCCATGAGGTACCCCACTTGTGACATTAACCCAGTTTGACTGAACTCCATTTTTAACAACCCTCTGCTTTCTTCCATCCTGCCACTCTTCTATCCAATTTGCTAACTTATCCTCCACACCTAAAAAGCTCATTTTCTAGAAGCCTTTTATGTGGCACCTTATCAAATGTTTTCTGAAAATCCAGATACACCAAATCTACACCCTTACCCTCATCTACATAAG
>NW_013790803.1:0-1468 GCF_000517525.1 Limulus polyphemus
CAGGTTAAACTGATTATTTCAACGGCGATGACATAGTTCCACTGAACTACAGGAGATTCGATAAGATATATATTGTGAAATAAATCTCAGTTCTCTGATTTTAATTGAGTTTGTGAGAACAAATAATAAGACTATACACAATATAAATTGCAAATGAAAAATCTTTGTTATATAGAACATTTTATTTGTTTTAGAACAAAGCCACATTGGTTTATCTGCTGTGTTTCCCAAGAGAAATCGAACCCGTTAATTTACCACTGTCCCTCCGGGGGACATAACATTTGTTTGTTTGTTTGTCTTTAAGCACAATGTTTCACAAAGAGCTGTATGTATTGTGCCTACCACAGGTATCGAAAAGAGATTTTGGCATTATAAGCCTTCAGACTTACCGCTTAACCACGGTGGGGGGCATTTAGAACATAAGCAAAAACAAAAGAGATTGTTTGTATTTGCTTAAGTGCTGGATGACACTTTTACTGATTTATAAGTTAATTACGTTTTTGAGATTGTGTAACAGACAGTTTAAATCTAGAATTCCTTATTTAACAGGTAGCTCACGTGGCCGTTCATTCTCATCGAAGTATAAAGAAGGCTGTCACCTCAAAATATGACCTCACATACCATTGTAGGACACAGCTGTATATATTCTTGCACAACGTACAGCATTACAACTGTTTCTCCCTCAGACAGAACTGATGTTATCTTTTAGAGAATGACAAAAGAACAAAAGCTATAAAACGAAATCCTGGCACTACCAAATTTGTAACTGGATATGCTGCTAATCAAGATAATGGTAATGTGTGGAGATGTAGAACAACCCTCAGTATTCATTAATGTAAATTACAAGGCATCTTGGTCGGTGGTTACTTAAGCAATGTTGGTGATTTGTCTTGGTGGTAGTTTGGCTGTTAAGGTGAAATCTCCTTCATTCGCTCTGAAGGACCTTGCCATCAAAGAGTTGGTGATTTGTCTTGGTAGTAGTTTGGCTGTTAAGGTGAAATCTCCTTCATTCGCTCTGAAGGACCTTGCCATCAAAGATGGAAGTTATGTGGTGGGTGGTGAGGCCTTGACAAATGGCACACTCCTAGTGATGATAGTATTTATACCAGCAGTAAAAGGGGCTATTGAAGATTCTGATGCTTTTATTGGTGGGAATAGCCAAGTGTTGGCAGACATCTTGAGCATCCCTTCCTGATGCTCAGCTACACCTCAAGGGAACCTTAAATCCAGGAAACAATAAGTTTAGATTAGACATGGTATCCAAGCTACTGATTGTAAATTACAACTAAGAGTTCTTTACTTCACTCATTAATAAACATTTCAGATTGATCCAATCAAAATATTTTGCACTACTTTTACTGAAAATCAACAGATAAAACTATGTTTTCTCTCATATATAGTAAGAATCTGTCCATTGCTTTTACCTTTCCATGAAAATTCACTACCTGCTGAATTTGTTCAATGTCAA
>NW_013790804.1:0-603 GCF_000517525.1 Limulus polyphemus
ACCCCAAACTACATTCATTGTACATTGGTCATCGATAACAGTTTAACTGGACCCCAAACTGCATTCATTGTACATTGGTTATTGATAACAGTTTTAACGGACCCCAAACTACATTCATTGTACATTGGTCATTGATAACAGTTTTAGCGGACCCTAAACTGCATTCATTGTACATGTGTAATCCTATCGTGGTTTCTATCAGTGCTAGCTAGCACGATTAAAAATATGTATTTATAAAAAATAAAATCTTGCTTCAGTGTACGAGACGCAAGAAAAATATATGTAACGTCCTTTTTTTTATAAACGTCATGCCACGCGATACCTTTTTTTTCAGCGAATCGTTGACATACACAAGGGAGCACGTGACAGACAACAATGAATCATAAGATAATCCTCTACTTTACGTGGGCATGGCAAAATTAAGACTGCAATGTGCATTTTAATGAGTACATGTATTTAAGTCTGCCTGCCTGCAAAATATCATATGTGTAATTTACTGTAGGGTGGCCAGAGCCCACGTGCAACTATGATTTCACACTCGGTGCCCATACATACATGTGTGTGTGAGTATATATATATATATATATATATATATATATATAT
>NW_013790805.1:0-606 GCF_000517525.1 Limulus polyphemus
TCTCTCTCTTATATATATATATATATGAATCATATGTGGTTCTTTATTATCATAAAAAAATATTATATAATATGTTTTTCAAATTATTAGGTCATCAAGAAATTAATATCGCTTTTTTTTAAATGAAAAAACCTGAAAAACTTATATATCAAAACAAAACATTTCTTAAATGAAATAGGCTCCAATCTTATCAATGATGCTTTTCCATCTTACAATCAGGTTTTTAATGCCCTAATTAAAGAGATCACTTGGCTTTGAAGCAAAAAACATGTTGATGTCCTCTTTAACACCTTCCACATTTGCATACATTTTTCCATTAAGATAGTGTTGTAGCAAACAAAAAAGAAGGTAATTTGATGGTGCCATATCTAGAGAATATTGTGGGTGGGGGAGAACTTCCCAACCCAACTCCATCATCTTGTGTTGCGTCAAATGTGCCACATGTGGGCGTGCATTGTCTTGGAGAAGAACATCAACGTTCACACATTGAAAACGATGATTGGAGGAGAGTTCGTGAGGCACTCAAACACCTTCTTTATGGATTTTTCCCATATTCCTTAGATATTTACGTATTGTTTCATGAGAGACATGCAATTTCAGGGCCTA
>NW_013790806.1:0-610 GCF_000517525.1 Limulus polyphemus
CTCTGGCAATGCCGTGTGATGCCATTTGGGCTTAGCAATGCTCCAGCAACATTTGAGAAGCTGATGGAAAGAGTACTGGAAGGCCTACAATGGAGGATAGCTCTCGTGTACCTGGATGATGTCATTGTGTTTTCAACTACGTTTGATGAGGAAATGTCCTGGCTAGAGGAAGTATTCAAACGTTTGAAAGCAGCAAACCTCAAACTCCATCCGAAGAAATGCCACTTGTTCCAGAAAGAGGTGCTTTACTTGGGTCACATTGTAAATGAGAATGGGGTGCAAACTGATCCTGACAAGGTGAAATCAGTACATGATCGGCCAACACCATACAATGTGGGAGAGTTAATAAGTTTCTTGGGACTCTGTACCTATTACCGGAAGTTTATTAAGGACTTTGCAACTATAGCTGCTCTACTACATGATTTGACAAAAACAAGGAAAGAAATTCGAATGGACAGTTTCTTGCCAGCATGCTTTCAAGACATTGAAAGAAAAATTGGACTCAGCTCCACTTTTAAAGCTTCCAAATCTCTCACTGCCGTACATACTGGATTGTGATGCTAGTAATGTTGGAATTGGAGGAGTGTTGTCTCAGAAAGTTGGTGAAAAC
>NW_013790807.1:0-606 GCF_000517525.1 Limulus polyphemus
CGTCCTGAGTAATCACTTGGCTTTGAAGCAAAAAACATGTTGATCTTCTCTTTAACACCTTCCACATTTGTATACATTTTCCCATTAAGATGGTGTTGCAGCGAACGAAAAAGATGGTAATATGATGGTGCCATATCTAAAGAATATGGTGGGTGGGGGAGAACTTCCCAACCCAACTCCATAATCTTGTGTTGCGTCAAACGTACCACATGTGGACTTGCATTGTCATGGAGAGGAACACCTTTCCGATTAACGAGTGAAGGGCGTTTCTGATGAAGAGCTTGATTTAAACGTTCCAGTTGCTACAATAGGTCTCTGCATTGACAGTTCACCATGGATTGAGAAGTTCGAAATGAATTATTCCTTTGATGTTCCAACAAATGCAAAGCATCACTTTCTGCGGATGGAGTTCAGGTTTCAGAGTCGGAATTAGTTTTTGTCTCGGACTGAGCCATTGTTCTTGGCGTTTAATATTCGCATAGGGAATCCATTTTTCATCACCGATGACAATTCTGTCCAAAAATGGTTCACGTGCTAGAAGAGACGAAGCAATGTTCACGCGTTGGAAACGATTATCATCAGAGAGTTCGTGAAGCACCCAAACAC
>NW_013790808.1:0-609 GCF_000517525.1 Limulus polyphemus
GTTCCACGTGGGGGGGGGGCAAAAATGTTGATAAGTGTAAGTATGTTACAAATCATTTTCATCAATATGACACTCAGTCACGAAAAGTTTACAATTCAGAACTTAAAAAAGTAACTAAACGAAACAGAATACCATTCGACTATAACCATTGATGACAATAAATATAGCAGCTTGTTGCCAGTTTATCAGCCATTTATGATTTTGATCATATATTTTTAACAGACGTAATTTTACTCGTAGTGCATTAATTTCTATATTTGATGTATCATATATGGACTTGTATACTTCGAAAACACAGAGAAAAGATTAAGTGATAGATTTGTGAGTATTTTTCTGTAATGGTAATTACAGTGTCTCAAAATATTTCCCTTCTCATAATCACAACCCGCCTGAAGACTGTTTGAATACTGATCTGCATGTAACTATAAAACTCAACAACAAAAGATATAAATGAAACTTTTAAATACTTTACTTCCTAACAACTCATAACAATATGTTTTTTTTATTAATATTGAGATCATTTATTTATTATTGATATACAGTCTTGGCCAAAATGTTTGCATATTGTGTAACAATATGATCCTTATTATTAAGATGGGATACAAATAC
>NW_013790809.1:0-1095 GCF_000517525.1 Limulus polyphemus
GGTCCAATTTGTAAGGGTGCAAATTTCAGGTGTCTAGGTTCTTTGCTCTTGGTGCTATGGGGTCACACTTCTTTTCCATGTAGTTTTTCGCTAGTTTGCCTCACAAAAAGATGTGCACACACGCGGACAAGTAATAATACCCAGATGAATACCCTCAGGGTCTATTTAGTATGTGCACAAAATTTCAGGTTTCTATATTCTTTCCTCTTGGAGTTATGGCGGTCGCACAGACACGTCATTTTATTATTATAGATTGAACATGATTGATATTAACTTTTAGAACATTTTTACTGGAATTTGTTATGTTTATATATACATATTTCAACTTTGAAATTATGTATTACGTACTGTTTTAAATTAGTTTGACTGAAGAGCAGTGTAAAAGCTACCAAACTACTGAAATTTCAAATATAAATGAAAAGATACAATATTTCGAACATGATGGTGCTTTAAATGTTTATATATATTTATTAAGCTCGAGAAGATCACACCCTTATATATCATATCTAAGATGTAGAAATATATAACATGTATGTCCTTTCGCCCCTTTGTTTTTTGTGTAAACTATTTCAATATAATACTTCAAGTTGTCTTCACTAGCCGGTGGCTTAGTGGTCATTCTATGGACTTATGATGCTAGAAATTGGGTTTCAGTACCTATGGTTGGCAGATCACAGATGACCCCATTGTGCAGCATTGTGCTTAACATTAACGAACACTAGCCTTTTTGAGTTTTTAGGGTAATTTTAAAACATTATTCTACTTTCCATATCTTTCATGTACGTCCAGTCATTATCTGTAGTAATTACTTTATGATAGCCGTCTGTTTAGTTAACTATTGATGTTATCGAATATCGACTCCAATTAAAAATTAGAATGAGTTGTTATGACATCTTGATTTTGATGCTGCTTCTTAAACATTTCAGTTTTTAAACTGGTGATCAGAACAAAGATAGACATTTTCGTAGAGACATCAAATACGTTATAGACGTATTATGCAAGAGAAACCAGATTTTTTATTGACGTTTCTTAAATGCGATGACAAATAAACGAGGTCGCATAATCAGCGATGTAAAGGCCTCGTATTTGGCATTA
>NW_013790810.1:0-906 GCF_000517525.1 Limulus polyphemus
TTTCGTTCATTTTATTTATTTATTTGATATTATTATTATTAATTTTTGATTTATTTATTTTCCTACTTCTTCTCCCATATGGCTCATTAAAACGCTGACCACTCATTGAACTTTAACCTCTAGCCTCGAGCAGGGTGAAGGAGGAGTGCTAATCTTTGAGCACCCCTGATTATTAATTATTTCCCCTGAAATAATTAAGTTTAAATCTAAATAAATGCCTGAAATATACACACACACTGACCTGAAGACGAAAAGCGGAAGACTTTCGAAACGTCGTCCTCTACACTTGTAGGTTTCCACAACAGGCAGTTGCTGTCCGTTTGAAACTTAAATTCCTTTATACACCTGCTTACCATATCTTGGGAGACAGAGCTCCCTTACCATAAAACAGTTGAAAAAAATATGTAACTCTTACTATCCCTGAATTGACCTTAAAGTTATTATGAAACCCAATTTCAGACTAAACACGTTTTCCGCTACAAAGATCTTTTGGCGATTGGCCATTGATCACATATCGTCTACTCATACATGTGTGGAGACTGTAAGGCCTCCTATATTGGTGAAACCAAACGTCATCTTAAAGTACGAGCATGTGAACACATGGTCATATGTAACATTTCTTCTAGTTTTTATACATATGACCATGTGTTCACATGTCCTGTTTCTGTATTGTGCTGACAGATAGCGGAGTTGAGAGTGTTTTTCATATGTATAAAAACTAGAAGAAATGTTACAAACACTCTCAACTCCGCTATCTGTCAGCACAATACAGAAACAGGACATGTGACCACATGGTCATATGTATAAAAACTAGAAGAAATGTTAGAAACACTCTCAACTCCGCTATCTGTCAGCACAATACAGAAACAGGACATGTGACCACATGGTCATATGTATAAAAACTAG
>NW_013790811.1:0-609 GCF_000517525.1 Limulus polyphemus
AAAATAACTGAAATGTAAGAACTTGTTTGTAGAAAGTAATATAATGTATATACCTATATAATATAACTGAAATGTGACTGTATTTAACAAAATACTGATCTGCTAGAACACAGCCAAAACAGGACATTTTGTAAAGACTAAAGGTACTATTAGATACGGTAACATGAATGCATGTGCGCCACATTATTGTAACAGCTGTAATGTTAGTCAGGCACAACTAAAAGGTCAATATAATAAAAATAATATATATATATATGTATAATGTTATGAGATTTAAGCTATTTAGACTAAACATTTGTATTTTCATGTTACAATATGTAGTCATTCCAGAATGAAAAAAGCAATTTATATTTATTTTATAATTTTTTATAGTGGTTATGAGATCAGTCAAATCTATGAAACCAGTATAGAGAATCATTATTGAAAATGACAGATAAAATTATGTTTTTCTTAAGAAATGCTTGATAATTATCTGGACATTATAAAGACTTCACATGTCCAATTTGAAAATTTTCTGATGCATAAAAGTATTTTTAATCTTCAAATGAAAGTTACTTTGCATGTTGGATAATCAACATGCGAAAAAGATTACATAAAAAATCGGTGCTA
>NW_013790812.1:0-610 GCF_000517525.1 Limulus polyphemus
GCCCATTGTGTAACTTTATACTTAACTTCAGTTTGCACTAAGTATCCTTAGACAACTGTAACACACATTTTCCCAAATTATGCTATAAAGTTTATATTTTTCCAATATTTCATATATACTGGTAAGCCTCTTACATTAAATCTTCATGACTAACCAAATTTTAGTTATACATATGTCTCATTGAAATATCTATTTTTACTAACTATTTAAAACTATTTTCATACAATTGAATTTACTTTTCCAAGATGGTGTAATCTCTTTCTAGCTTTATGAAAGTTGTTCTATTGAAAAAGAGAAGTTTTCCATTGTACATTTTATATTTTATGCAGTAAAACAAAATAACTCTCATTTGATTTTCATTTTATTTCAAATATTTACTTCTGTCACATGTTTTCTCTCTTAAAATAAAAAAAACGCAAACAAAACCCTTGGTAGTAATGTTAGTATTTGTAATAATAAAAAAGTATGCATACACTATTATAAACCGATGAGTTTACCCAGCTAACCAAACATGAAATGGGATTTACCCAACTAACAAAACATGTAATAGGATTTACCCAACTAATAGAAACATTTAACGGGATTTACCCAGCTAACAAAACCATGAAAT
>NW_013790813.1:0-610 GCF_000517525.1 Limulus polyphemus
AAAGGTGCACAACCAACGGTTTCGTACTTTAGTTAGTTTGAACACTCACTACAATAAAGGAGGATAAATTTGAACACTGTATTACTTAAACATTTATAAAATAACAAACCAAGCATTGTATAAAGGTGCACAACCAACGGTTTCGTACTTTAGTTAGTTTGAACACTCACTACAATAAAGGAGGATAAATTTGAACACTGTATTACTTAAACATTTATAAAATAACAAACCAAGCATTGTATAAAAGTGCACAACCAATGGTTTCGTACTTTAGTCACTTTGAACACTCACTACCATAAAGTAGGATAAATGTGAACACTGTATTATTTAAACATTTATAAAATAACAAACCAAGCATTGTATAAAAGTGCACAACCAATGGTTTCGTACTTTAGTCACTTTGAACACTCACTACCATAAAGTAGGATAAATGTGAACAGTGTATTACGTAAACATTTATAAAATAACAAACCAAGCATTGTATAAAGGTGCACAACCAATGGTTTCGTACTTTAGTCACTTTGAACACTCACTACCATAAAGTAGGATACATTTGAACACTGTATTACTTAAACATTTATAAAATAACAAACCAAGCATTGTATAAAGG
>NW_013790814.1:0-609 GCF_000517525.1 Limulus polyphemus
CCGATAAAGACGTGAGGTACCAGTATGTTTAACTCTGTCCGATAAAGACGTGAGATACCAGTATGTTTAACTCTGTCCGATAAAGATGTGAGGTACTAGTATGTACACATAATATCATTCATTCAGGTTTAGGGTAAAGCACAAGACTGACAAAAGTATCTATCATTAGCTACCTACATAGATCAGAACTAAATATTAACCAAGTAATGAATATACATCATTGAATGTAGTTTTCTAACTTGGTGTTAGCAATGTCACAACTCAAATATTTTTAATTATTAGAATACGCTGATTTATCAGTTAGGTACCCTCACCGTTAGCAATATTTCAGACCCGAGGCATTATGGGAATTGTCTTATGATGCTACATTGCAGTTTCTTGCAGACATTGTTGAATTACTTCAGAATGCAGTGTGTATTCGTACTTTTAAATGGCACTAAATAGTAAAACATAAACTTTTAAGATGGTAAAAAGTTTAAGTATTCAAGTAAGCATTTTCTTCTGATGAACAAAACTGTTGTTGCTTCGAAAGGTTATGAGCCGATTTTCTGTATTATTCTAATATCAAAATCTATGGTATAAACGGTTAAAATTATCGTCACTTGTGCC
>NW_013790815.1:0-948 GCF_000517525.1 Limulus polyphemus
AGCGTTTAAAGAACTAGAAATGAAAAACCTGGTGTATTTTATATATTAATGTATAGCACGATCCGAACGTTTAAAGAACAAGGAAATGTACGACCTGATGTATTATATATATTAATGTGTAGAACACCCCATTCAAAAGATACATAGCATCAAAAACTGTATATGTGTCGTTTCTTACTGTACATTTAATTTCTTATATAAAACCACTGTTATGATGACTGAGATATCTAAGGATGCAGAAAATATTACTAGAGTGCCTCATTATTTTGCATGTTGTTCTAAAAAGTTTACTCGTTTTTGTAATATAGACGGTAAATTCCCTCTTTAGTTATAGCAATAGCAATTACAGTGCTATTCATTATAGATATCATTTACTAACTGACACTGGGGTTGAAAAACTGATTTCAGGAGATAAATGTTAGTGCACTATGGGTAAATATCTACTCCTAAGTTGTTTCTCATGTGAATTTGGTGTTATATATGATAGTCGTTATCCCTATCCCATATGAAACTTGTGGGTTGAAATTAAATCTGATAGACGATGTATCTCTATCCCATGTAGAGTTAGTGATATGAGGTTAAATCTGATAGACGGTTTATCCAAATCCCCATGTGAAGTTTGGGATTAAATATGATAGATAGTGTATCCCTATCCCATGTGAAGTTTGGGGTTAAAGCTGATAGACAATGTATCCCTATCCAATTTAAAGTGTAGGACTAAATCTGATAAACAGTGTATCCCTATACCACGTGAAGTTTGGAGTTAAATCTGATAGACAGTGTATCCCTAGCGCATGTGAAGTTTGTGACTTGAGGTTAAATCTATAAGACACCCAGTTCTTCCAATATAGCTCTTGCTAGAGTGTATCTTACCCTCCGCATATTTTAGTTTGAGTTCTGTAGTTGTTTGTATTTCCTTTTTGTACAAGGCTTTCCACTTTGGTCCAA
>NW_013790816.1:0-609 GCF_000517525.1 Limulus polyphemus
ATATAATGATTAGTTTTTAATGTTTGATGCTATTTTTTAATTCATGATGCTAAGAAACATTTAAACTGTGTTCAAAATAAATTTTCATATTTTTAAGGGGTAAAAAACCTGTAATATTTATAGATGGTATCGATATGTTAATAACATTATTATGTTCTATAGGTCAAAAATTTCTTCTCGGCAGTCACTTGTGCAGTCATTTTATGTTGATGTGTTTCATCTAGCCAACTACTGGGGATGTACATCTGATCCTCCAAGGTACCAGTATTATGAATATGTAATAATTGTTAAAATTTCAATATTAGGTATTGTTTTGTTAAAAGATTCAGTTTAAATGGTACAAAATTAATACATACATGTAGTAGTTTCATATGGTGTTTCTCACACCTCCAAATTCTGTTGGAGGTGAGTATCCGGGAGTAGGACTGGCATCCTAGTTTGGACACCGGATGAGCATGTTTCGGTGTGACTGGGATTCGAACCTGCGACCCACAGATTGCGAGTCAAGTGCCCTAACCACCTAGCCATGCCGGGCCTAATACTTTGTGTGATGGTCTCATTAAGAAAAAAGTTTATATAGGATCTTTGAGCTTTTGGGGAAGGAGGGTG
>NW_013790817.1:0-725 GCF_000517525.1 Limulus polyphemus
CACGAAGCGAAAGGAAGATCTACTAGATATTAGTTAAATTATAAACATATCAATTTATGTGAATATGATTGAAAATTTTCATTTTTTCTGAAAAAATGGTGTCTATTTACTTGTGACCACGCTGTGTATATATATGATGAAAAATGGTCTAGATTACTGAAGTGTTAAAACGTCATACCTAAGTGGTTTTTAGCAAGAAGAATAAATTATCTGATCACAATGTGTGGACTGAAGACTGGTATCTATAAGGTCTTGCACTAGGTACAAGAACACTTCAGGATGACATTGTTTTAACTCTGTTTAATTAATAGAAAGTTGTTTAACGAGCTAGGAATTTAGTATCTCTTCCTTTCTAGTCGACAGTTTAGTTTACTTAGTTGCTAATTGATTTTGTCTGTCCAAGAAGTAAAATAATTCATAAAACAACAACAGAATCTGTAAAATTGAGCTACCTCAGAAGTAAATCTTTAACTGCTACTGTATAGAGTTTGGATCTAATCACTAATAAAAAAAAGATTAGATACATTCTAAATAACGTGTATCGCAGCGGGATGAATCCTTATGGTATTTCGCTCTCCAGTCACGAAAAGGTTTGGAGGTAAAAAACTCGATAAAAGCGAATTAGACAGGGTTAAAATAAAGCCTTTTGAAACCGGGTAGATCTTTATGGAATTTTATTTTCTATTCGAAAGACAAATTACTGACTGAGAGGAAACACCCCGTTT
>NW_013790818.1:0-609 GCF_000517525.1 Limulus polyphemus
GGTGGTTATAAGTTCTGTAACTAGAGTTACACATAGGTGTTCATGGAGTAGTTGTACCAAGTAAGGCTAAAGATGAATATGGTGGTTATAAATTCGGTAACTAGAGTTACACCTAGGTATTCGTGGAGTTGTTGTACCAAATAACGCTGCAGATAAGTATGGTGGTTACAAATTCAGTAACTAGAGTTACACCTAGGTGTTCGTGGAGTTGTTATACCAAATAACGCTAAAGATGAGTATGGGGGTTATAAATTCGGTAACCAGAGTTAAACCTAAGTGTTCATGGCGTAATTGTTCCAAGTAAGGCTAAAGATGAGTATGGTGGTTATAAATTCTGTATCTGGAGTTACACCTAGGTGTTCATGGACTAGTTGTACCAAGTAAGACTAAAAATGAGTATGGTGGTTATAAATTCGGTAACTAGAGTAACACCTAGGTGTTAGTGGAGTTATTGTACCAAGTAAGGCTAACGATGAGTATGGTGGTTATAAATTAGGTAACTAGAGTTACACCTAGGTGTTCCTGGAGTTATTGTACCAAGTAAGGCTAACGATGAGTATGGTGGTTATAAATTAGGTAACTAGAGTTAAACCTAGGTGTTCGTTGAGC
>NW_013790819.1:0-610 GCF_000517525.1 Limulus polyphemus
GTGTTTTCTAGCAGTGTGACACAGTGCTCCATCTTCCTGGAACAACGTTGTGTTCTTGTCCACGAAACCCGAGGAATAAAGTGGCAAGAGTCCTTCCTCCAATATCTCGATGTATTTCGCAAAATTTATGTTGCCAACGCACTCCACTAAGCTCGATCTCTCACCAACCCAAACAGCTCCCCAAACCATCACGCTGAAACCACCATGCTTCACAGTTGGCTGCAATCTGTTGAGCCAAAACTCTTGGTGAGGTATTCTCCCGACCCATGTCCTTCCACTGTCGAAAATTGAGCGAATCTGAGAATTCGTCTGAGAACAATACGGTCTTCCAAAAAGTCCAGAGCCTTGGTCATCATATCACTTGCCCACTTCTTTCGTCTGACTATGTTGGCAGGTCTGAATAAGGGCTTCCATCTAGCTGCTCTGCAACGATAACCCAATATGTGGAGAATTCATTGAACAGATTTTGGGCTCATCCCACCAACTTTGGCCACTTCTGCAGTCGTTAATCTGGGATCCATTTTGATGCTCCTCTTGACAGCCCTTTTTGTCCTCTCCGATGGACCAGGACGACCCGGACGCTGCTCAGTTGTTTCCGTGTCGTGTTTCC
>NW_013790820.1:0-604 GCF_000517525.1 Limulus polyphemus
GGCCAATCCCACAATTCGTTGGTAAAAGAGTAGCCCAAGAGTTGGCGTGGTGATGACTAGTTGCCTTCCCTCTAGTCTTACACTGCTAAATTAGGGATGGCTAGCACAGATAGCCCTCGTCTAACTTTGCGCGAAATTCAAAAATAAACAAACAAATCATGAAAGGCAATAATAACCTTACATTATCTAAAATATCTTAGTATAGATGGCGCTTTTTTTTCTTCCTTTATTTTGTTTTCGTCGTGCAAAGCTACCCGATGAACTATCTGCACTCAGTCCACCGTGGGGAATCAAACCCTGTTTTTTTTTTTTGTTTTTTTAATGTAAGTCCGTAAACTTATCGCTGACCAACTGGGGAATTTTACATTCTTGAACAAATTTATTTTATTACAATGCAATTCTATAAAACAAAGTCTTTGTTTATGTAGCCTAAAACAAAACTTTGATATTTTTAAAGCAAAAGCTTAGTTGGCACAATCAGGTATACATCAGGACATCGTTAACAGTAACGGCAGAAACCAGTAATATTTTACAGAACATCAGTAATAGCAACAGCAGGAACCAATAATATTTCACGAGACATCAGTAATAATAGCAGCACAAA
>NW_013790821.1:0-611 GCF_000517525.1 Limulus polyphemus
TTAAATCTTGTGTTTTCTAATTGACTTTACACAGTATCGTTAAAATCTTGTGTCTTCTAATTGACATTACACAGTATCGTTAAATCTTGTGTCTTCTTTTAGACAGTACACAGTATTGTTAAATCTTGTGTCTTCTGATTGAGAGTACACAGTATTGTTAAATCTTTTGTCTTCTTATTGACAGTACACAGTATCGTTAAATCTTGTGTCTTCTTAGTGACAGTACACAGTATTGTTAAATCTTGTGTCTTCTTATTGAAAGTACACAGTATCGTTAAATCTTGTGTCTTCTTATTGACAGTACACAGTATCGTTAAATATTGTGTCTTCTATTTGACATTACACAGTATCGTTAAATCTTGTGTCTTCTTATTGACAGTACACAGTATCGTTAAATCTTGTGTCTTTTTATTGATAGTACACAGTATCGTTAAATCTTGTATCTTTTTATTGATAGTACACAGTAATGCTAAATCGTGTGTCTTCTTATTGAAAGTACACAGTATCGTTAAATCTTGTGTCTTCTTATTGACAGTACACAGTATCGTTAAATCTTGTGTCTTCTTATTGAAAGTACACAGTATCGTTAAATCTTGTGTCTTCTTATTGAC
>NW_013790822.1:0-610 GCF_000517525.1 Limulus polyphemus
TTTTTGCCTGTCTATTACCAGGGGTTATGATTTTGATAGCAGATCACCTTTCTCGACCCCATCAGATTCTTCTACCAGCATGGATGTTCCATCAAGTGGTCTTTTAATGGATTTGTTCTCAGTTTGGCTTTCCAATGATAGACCCCTTTGCAACCCATTGGAATGCTAGCCTACAGTTCTGGTCTCCTATTCCACATCCACAAGCTCTGGTGATAGATGCTTTCAGTCAAGACTGGACATGATTCCATTTGTATGCCTTTCCTCCTATTCATCTGTTACCCTGACTATTGTCTATGATTCATTTAACCCCATGTTGGGTTTTCTTGTCAGCACTTTTTTTGGCCTGCTCAGACATGGTTTCCTCTTCAGTTGCTCCAGGAATGTTTACCACTACCTCTTCATTCATCCTTGTTAAGACAACCTCAGTCCAACATTCAACACCTGGATGTTTAACGACTCCAGCTTTATGCATGGAAATTATGCAGTCCTTTGCCCATCCATAGGGGTTTAAATTATACAGTTTCCATTTATTTGACTGTATCCTCCATCAACCTACTATGGCAATCTATTGATGGAAATTGACTATATATTGTCAGTGGTGTCTTCAGTG
>NW_013790823.1:0-609 GCF_000517525.1 Limulus polyphemus
ATGGGAAGCATATAGAGCACAATTTAAGCTACTGGCAGAGACGAATGGATGGACAGAGAAACAGAAAGCAGTATATCTGGCAACGAGCTTGAAGGGACCACCACTGGAACTACTTGGACAGTTGTCAGCAGACGAAAGGCACAACTATAGAGCACTAGTAGCGGCTCTAGAACTCGAGTATGCAACTTAAAATCAGTCTGAAGTCTACAGGGCTAGGTTTAGGACGAGAGTCCGTGCTAAAGGGGAGAGCCTGCAAGAGCTGGCGCAAGACTTGAAAAGCATGACACACAAGGCCTACCCAACTGCACCATCCGATCTCCTCAATCTGTTGCTGAGGGATTACTTTCTAGATGCCTTGTACTGTGCACAACTGAAGATACAAGTAAAGTAAACACACCCTTCTTCTATGCAGGATAAAATGGCCAGAGTTCTCGAATTTGAATCCTACATTAAGTCCAACACAGAGGTACCAAGGTTGGTACAGTCATCAGGATTCAAGGCCAGAAAAGGGCAGCTTTCAAAGAGGTTTGAGGGACTTTGCTGGCACTGTAACAAACCTAGGGCACAAGAAAACTCAATGTTGGCAACTTCAACACAGGGAAGATGTCA
>NW_013790824.1:0-608 GCF_000517525.1 Limulus polyphemus
GACTGGGATGTCTCACTCCCTCCACTGTTGATGGCCTACAGAACAGCAGAGCATGAAGCCACTGGATACACTCCAGCAAAGTTGATGTTTGGTCGAGAACTTCGGTTGCCAGTGGACCTGATAACAGGATGCCCACCTTACGACGAGTTGCCTGAAAATGTGTCAGAGTTAGTGAAAGTGTTATCTGAAAGGATGGATGATATTCACCAACAAGTGCATTCAAACTTGAAAACCTCTGCTGATTCCATGAAGCTATGTTATGATAAGAGATCTACTGAAGTCAGCTTTGTACCAGGAGACAAGGTGTGGTTGTATAATCCCAGGAAGACCAAAGGGAAGTCTCCTAATTTGTCATCTCCATGGGAAGGCTCATATGACATAGTGGGTCGTCTCTCAGACGTAACTTTCCGAATAAAATGTGGTTAGCAAGGTAAGCCAAAGGTGGTGCACGCCAACAGGCTTTGGCGTTATCACAGTCCAGGACATTTCAGTTGGAATGAAGTGAGCAATGAAACAAATGATGCTGCCGAAGATATGTCACCTAAAAAAGCCACTATTGAAGAAGAAACTCTACCTGGTTTTGAGAAGGGAAACAGTGAAGCCCTTGA
>NW_013790825.1:0-607 GCF_000517525.1 Limulus polyphemus
GCACCCTGCCCACCTTTTTCCATTTTTGGAAACACTTCCTTATATGCACCTACTACTATATATGACATGTAAAAACCAATCGTTAGCTCAGAATGTCCCCCTAGTTGCTTTATCAGCCATTTTAACTGGCTTGGCATCATTTCTTTCTTTTGAACCAACATTTCAACGAGGTAGGGTGTGTCTTTAGTCTGCTCGAAATTTCATATTTTTTTAGACTTAAATAGTTATTTAAATGTATATATATAAATACTTAAAAAATATTTTGTTTCATATCCTCCTCCTGCAAATTTTTTAAAGGCTTAGCAACCGAGTACAAAGGTCATAACTAGAAGAGATAATTGTTTGTTGTAGTTCTTTAGTTACTGTTCTGTGTTTTAAGAAAAATAAGTTTAAGAACTCGTTTAAAAATAGCATTGATCTATATACATATATAATGTATAAGAATTGAAAGTTGACTGTATTTTACAAAATACTAGTCTACTAAAATGCTGTCAAGACAAGTTACTTTGTACAGACCAAAGGTCAGTTTTATGTTATTTGATACAGTAACATTAGTGCACGTGAGCCGTGTCATTGTAACTTCTGTATTGTTAGCCAAGCACGGCTG
>NW_013790826.1:0-1117 GCF_000517525.1 Limulus polyphemus
TCTTGTTGCTCTTGGTAAATTAATCAGAGACAGGTCTTGTTGCTCTGAGTAAGTTAATCAGAGACAGCACTTGTTGCTCTGAGTAAATTAATCAGAGACAGGTCTTGTTGCTCTGGGTAAATTAATCAGAGACAGGTCTTGTTGTTCTAGGTAAATTAATCAGAGACAGTTCTTGTTGCTCTGGGTAAATTAATCAGAGACAGTACTTGTTGCTCTGGGTAAATTAATCAGAGACAGCACTTGTTGCTCTGGTGTCTCTGATTAATTTACCCAGAGCAACAAGACCTGTCTCTGATTAATTTACCCAGAGCAACAAGTGCTGTCTCTGATTAATTTACCCAGAGCAAAAAGATCTGTCTCTGATTAATTTACCCAGAGCAACAAGTGCTGTCTCTGATTAATTTACCCAGAGCAACAAGTGCTGTCTCTGATTAATTTACCCAGAGCAACAAGACCTGTCTCTGATTAATTTACCCAGAGCAACAAGACCTGTCTCTGATTAATTTACGCACTTGTTACTCTGAGTATATTAATGAGAGATGGTACTTGTCACGTTCGTCTGTAACTAGTCTACTCAATGTCACGTTCGTCTGTAACTAGTCTACTCAATGTTACGTTCCTCTGTAACTAGTCTACTCAATGTCACGTTCCTCTGTAACTAGTCTATTCAATGTCACGTTCCTCTGTAACTAGTCTACTCAATGTTACGTTCCTCTGAAACTAGTCCACTCAATGTCACATTCCTCTGTAACTCGTCTATTCATTGTTATATTCCTCTGTAACTAGTCTACTCAATGTCACGTTCATCTGTAACTAGTGTACCAAGTGTCACGTATCCTCTGTAACTTGTGTACCAAGTGTTACGTTCCTCTGTAACTAGTCTACTCAATGTCACGTTCCTCTGTAACTAGTGTACCAAGTGTCACGTTCCTCTGTAACTAATGTACCAAGTGTCACATTCCTCTGTAACTAGTGTACCAAGTGTCACATTCCTCTGTAACTAGTGTACCAAGTGTCACGTTCCTCTGTAACTAATGTACCAAGTGTCACGATTCCTCTGTAACTAGTGTACCAAGTGTCACATTCCTCTGTAACTAGTGTACCATTCCTCTGTAAC
>NW_013790827.1:0-610 GCF_000517525.1 Limulus polyphemus
AAATAAACAAGAAGAGAGATTACAGCAGTGGTTGGAGGAAAAAGAAAAGAAACAAGAAGAGAAATTACAGCAGTGGTTGGAGGAAAAAGAAAAGAAACAAGAAGAACAAGAAGAGAGATTACAGCAGTTGTTGAAGGAAAAAGAAAAGAAACAAGAAGAGATATTACAGCAGTGGTTGGAGGAAAAAGAAAAGAAACAAGAAGAACAAGAAGAGAGATTACAGCAGTTGTTGAAGGAAAAAGAAAAGAAACAAGAAGAGAAATTACAGCAGTTGTTGGAGGAAAAAGAAAAGAAACAAGAAGAAGGACTACAGCAGTGGCAACTGGAACAAGAAAGGAAACAAGTAGTACAAATAGAAAACATTAGTAAATTTAAAAGCGAATTAGATATATTAAAGGACGATTTGTTGTCTTTTACACAAGGAGGATACATTAACCATCGACTTAATCAGCAGAAAGCAGTATATCTGGCAACAAGCTTGAAAGGACAACAACTGGAAATACTTGGACAGTTGTCAGCAGACGATAGGCACAACTATAAAGCACTGGTAGCAGCTCTAGAATTCAGGTACGGAACCCAAAATCAGTCAGAAGTCTACAGGGCTAGGTTT
>NW_013790828.1:0-611 GCF_000517525.1 Limulus polyphemus
AAAATATACACTAAGTTGTCTCTCTTCTACACCTATAGAGGTTTTTGTTTAAAACAAAATAAACACTATGTTGTCTTTCTCCTACACTTAGAGAGGTTTGTGTTTAAAACCGATTATATACACTAAGTTGTCTGTCTCTTACACCTAGAGAGGTTTGTTATGAAACAAAATATATACTAATGTTTTCTACACTTAGAGAGTTTTGTTATAAAACAAAATATACACTAAGTTTTATCCTACACCTGGATAGGTTTGTGTTTAAAATAAAATATACACTAAGTTGTCTCTCTTCTACATCTAGAGATGTTTATTATACAAAAATATACAATAAGTTGTTTCTCCCCTACACATAGAGAGGTTTGTTATAAAACAAAATGTACACTATGTTTTCTTTCTCCTACATTTACAGAGGTTTGTGTTTAAAACGAAATATTCACTAAGTTGTCTGTCTCTTACACCTAGGGATGTTTGTTATGAAACAAAATGTACACTAAGTTTTCTCTTACACCAAGAGAGGTTTGTTATAAAATAAAATATACACTAAATTGTCCCCTACACCTAGAAAAGTTTGTTTTGAAACCAAATATACACTAAGTTGCCTTTCTCCTACG
>NW_013790829.1:0-609 GCF_000517525.1 Limulus polyphemus
ACATTTTCTTCTTCGATGGTGGCTTCTTCAGGTGGCACGTCTTCAGCAGCGACATTTGTTCTGTTTTCAACTTCGTCCCAAGTGAAATGTCCAGGACCGTGATAATGCCAAAGCCTATTGGCATGCACCACTTTTGGCTTACCTCGCCGACCACATTTTATCTGGAAAGTCACGTCTGAGAGACGATCCACTATGTCGTATGGGCCTTCCCATGGAGATGACAACTTAGGAGACTTCCCTTTGGTCTTCCTGGGATTATACAACCATACCTTGTCTCCAGGTTCAAAGCTGGCTTCAGTGGATCTCTTATCATAAGTTAACTTCATCGAATCAGCAGACGTTTTCAAGTTTGAATGCACTTGATGCTGAATAGCATCCATCCTTTCCGATAACACTTCCACAAACTCTGACACACTCTCAGGCAACTCTTCATAAGGCAGGCATCCCTTATGATTGGGTCCCCTTTTTGCACTACATGTACTGCATCTTCGGCACCATTCTTCCACATCTCGCCTCATACCTATCCAGTAAAATCTTTGTCGTAGATGACTCAATGTCTTCCTAATTCCGAGATGTCCTCCTGTTAAATTATCATGGGATTGACGCAGC
>NW_013790830.1:0-1121 GCF_000517525.1 Limulus polyphemus
TTAGTATCTTACGCATTACTGATAATATGTATAACAAGTAACACGAATATTTAGTATATTACGCATTACTGATAATATGTATAACAAGTAACACGAATATTTAGTATCTTATGCATTACTAATACGAAAGAGCTTTCAGCTAAGACCATTATGACCCAACTGGTTTTACAAGCTTTGATGTTTGATTAAAAAGACTCGTTGGCAGTCTTACAACAGGCAAAACACGAATAATTCAGTTTGTTATTTACATACTGTCTCATTGATGAACTTTTTTTTTTCTATACTTATTTATCTTTTAATTCGCTTCTTTTCAGAATCATGGTAGAGAAACTGTATGTTATAAATTCGATGACGAAGAACCAACTTTGAGACTAATAATGGCTGGAGACGGCTTGAATGGGTAATGAAGAAAAACTTTAATATAACAGCAAATGTACAACGTTTCGACAAGGTTTTTGTCATCATCAGGTACATTACGAATGCTCGTTATGTAAAAAGGCACTCGACTACAAGTGCATGCTATAGAAGTACAGATTCGATTCTGAACACACCCTATATAAGCACTCCATGAACACACTTTATGGAAACACACATTAGATTCTGGACACATCTTATATAATGATCCATTCGACTGTGGTTACCCCTTATATAAGGATACATTTGACTGTGGTCATACCTACTATAAAAATCCATTCGATTGTGGTCATACCTTATAAAAAGATCCATTCGAATATGAATACAGTATATACAAAAGAGCACATCGAACTATGAATATACTTTGTATACGCACACATTTGACTCTGGATACATTCTATGTAAAGAACGATTCGTAATCGCATACATTATATACAAGCTCCCACACCCACTATACGAATACATATTATATAACCATACATTCTATTATGAATACACTACATTTTTATAAAATTAGTTTCTATAAAAAACAATGTTACTTGAATGAGTGATGTTCTTTTCTGCAATTCAGACACAACCAATAAATGAAATTCCATTCTTCAGGGATATAATAACAATAGTAGAGATGATCCTCTGAAAACACATGTAAAACATCTCTACTATCGTTATCAATAACTATTATGCTGTCTGCACAATATAAGATCCTC
>NW_013790831.1:0-915 GCF_000517525.1 Limulus polyphemus
TTTACTTTTGTATATTTTTATATACCTTCAAATGATCGCTACTTGAATATCAATTGATATTTTCCTGATAATATTCGAATTGATATCAAATACTGGAAAGGTTAAAGAGAATGCATTCTTGAGCGGAAAGTCTAGCTTTTAAATTTTTCTTACCAGCTGGAAGAACTGGAGAAAGCCTTTGTTCGAACCCACTACCCGGATGTGTTTACTAGAGAAGACCTGGCCATGAAAATCAACCTTACCGAAGCTCGAGTACAGGTGAGGGATATGTAGACAATCTTTAAATATCGGTCTTCTGATTGGACAGGCAAGGTTAACATACACGTATATTGGAAAACCTAGATGCGCACGACTTCTAATCCAGGAATATCACTGACTTTAATGAACTGACTTTAAGTTACTTGTGTTAATATGATCATAGTTCTAAACATGAACAGACTTTAAGTTACTTGTGTTAATATGATCATAGTTCTAAACATGAACTGACTTTAGGTTACCAGTGTTAATATGATTATAGTTCTAAACATGAACTGACTTTAGGTTACTAGTGTTAATATGATCATAGTTCTAAACATGAACGGACTTTAGGTTACTTATGTTAATATGATTAATAGTTCTAAACATGAACTGACTTTAGGTTACTTATGTTAATATGATTATAGTTCTAAACATGAACTGACTTTAGGTTACTTATGTTAATATGATTATAGTTCTAAACATGAACTGACTTTAGGTTACTTATGTTAATATGATCATAGTTCTAAACATGAACTGACTTTAGGTTACTTATGTTACTATGATCATAGTTCTAAACATGAACGACTTTAGGTTACTTGTGTTAATATGATTATAGTTCTAAACATGAACTGACTTTAGGTTACTTGTGTTAATATGATTATAGTTCTAAACATGAAC
>NW_013790832.1:0-607 GCF_000517525.1 Limulus polyphemus
CAAGCCAATGAATAAATAGTATGATAACTTAGTCATGAGTGAATTGTTGCAACAAGTCATTGTGTTAATTAAAAAGTAAAAATTACACAGATTTTCATATTAAGCTCTTTTAATAACCATAAATGAAACTCGCATCTGAGTTGATGGATCTATTTCAAAACACACCATCCAAAAGAAACTAATGCATTATAGTCCAACTTCCATCATAAGTCTATTTTTTCAAAGGTCTTACTCGCTCGCTCGGATATATGCCAGTATTTAATATCTGTGTTGCATTGTCTCTTTTGGTTTGTTTTAGTAATTAATAAAGGCCTATAAATTTGTGGGGGTGTAGACCTGCATCCCTGTTTTACAAATGTGGACTAAATTTGGGAATGAGCCAGTCTTTTAAAAATTCCTGACATACCACATTTTGTTCAATGTCTAATATTTTATAAATTTCATCAGTCAGGAGGATGATTTTTTAAATTGTTCTCTTCATATTTATATTTCCCAGTTCGTAATTTTAACAATTGTCCACCCTATCTTGATATGCTTAATATCATAGTCTTTACACCTATTTTTGCTCAATTTAAATTTTTTCAATATGATCTTCTCTTATGTTATA
>NW_013790833.1:0-610 GCF_000517525.1 Limulus polyphemus
GCGAAATTAAAAAACAAATAAACAAACAAACCCTCATGACAGCATTAATAATGTTCACCATCAAATAGCTCCAAATATAAAATTCCACCAAAAATATTACTTTTCTGGTTCGAATATTGAAATTTTATTTGAATGTATTTTTGATTTAGAGTAAGAGCTAACTGAGCATTTTACCATACTTTTTAGACTCAGATTTTAAACCATAAAATGTTACTTGGAACAATCAACGAACTTTATAATGATGTTTATTTCCATCATGCGACGTTTCGTTACTATATGGTCTTATTACCTGGTACACAATGTTCATAGGTACAATATTTCAAACCAGCGTAATATCTTTACGAATTCTGATTATTCAGCACAGCAAAAACTTAAACATATGAATATATTTTCTTCTCTACGTTGTCTTAAAAACAAACAACAACAAAGAAGCAAAAAAAAATGAACATTTAATATCCGAAGCTATTAACCTAATTATGTTAATATTTCTGAAAACAATCCTCAAGAGTTCATGAAGGGAGTTTGTTTGCTTGATATGAGTCAAAATGCTTTATATTTTCTATCGCCACATAATGTTGTTTATAAGTTACAGCAACATCTTTGCCAACGG
>NW_013790834.1:0-610 GCF_000517525.1 Limulus polyphemus
TTAATTTTATGGGACATATCTTCTTCCGTACTGGTCCCCGTCTCGTTGGCCTCCACTTCACGTGGGGTTCATCTGCTCCATCAGGAAATGTCCTATTATCGGTAACAGTCACATCAGTGGTAGTAACTTCATTTAGGGCTTCACTGTTTCCCTTCTCAAAACCGGGTAGAGTTTCTTCTTCGACAGTGGCTTTTTCAGGTGACACGTCTTTAGCAGTGTCATTTGTTCCATTGTTCACTTCGTTCCAACTGAAATGTCCTGGACCGTGATAACGTCAAAGCCTGTTGGCATGCACCACCTTTGGCTTATCTCGACGACCACATTTTATTCGGAAAGTCACGTCTGAGAGACGATCCACTATGTCATATGGGCCTTCCCATGGAGAAGACAACTTAGGAGACTTCCCTTTGGTCTTCTTGGGAGTATACAACCACACCTTGTCTCCTGGTACAAAGCTAACTTCAGTAGATCTCTTATCATAACATAGCTTCATGGAATCAGCAGACGTTTTCAAGTTTGAACGCACTTGATGGTGAATATCATTCATCCTTTCAGATAACACGTTCACAAACTCTGACACATTTTTAGGCAGGCAACTCTTCATAAGGTG
>NW_013790835.1:0-610 GCF_000517525.1 Limulus polyphemus
ACTGTGCCTTCCCATCGAATTCCTGTGGTTTCCTTCTTACTAGATCACCCCTATTGCTGACATTCATATATGGGATGTGACTTCTAACAGGACTGAAGATGTCTGCATTAGGGTCTAGCTGTGGGGTCTGGAAGGGGCTTCCCGTTGCCTGAGGCTGATTAGGTCGATGGCTAATATATCCTCTTTGTGTAAAATACAGTAAATCATCCTTTAATGTATTTAATTCACTTTGAAATTTGCTAATGTTTTCCATTTGTACTTCTTGCCACTGTTGTTGACTTTCCCGTTGTTGCTGCTGATTTTCCTGCAACTGTTGGAGACTTTCTTCCTGTTTCTTTTCTTGTTTATTTTCTCGTTCTTCTTGTTTCTTTTGTTGTTCTTGTATTGCTGCCATCAAATCTGCTAAGCTCTAGTTTGATTTGCCATTTCTCGTTTCCATTTTTCTTTTTCCATCCCACTCTCTGACGCCAATTTGTTACACCTCTGTGTTCGTTTGTTGATTTTCCGTAAAAATTCTTTCCGAAGAAACTTTAGCGACATAAATCCTTTCTTGAATAAAACTAGTTTATTCATTCTCAATACAACTTTGCAATACATTAATTTCCACAGT
>NW_013790836.1:0-911 GCF_000517525.1 Limulus polyphemus
TGGGACCCAAAGTTGCTGTGTGGAGTTCAGAGCTCTTAACAGTATAACCGAAAAGGACTCATACCCACTGCCAAGAATTGATGATACTCTTGATGCCCTAAGTGGAGCCAGGTGGTTTTCAACTCTGGACTTAAAGTCAGGTTTACATCGAGCGAAAATGGTTGAAGCAGATAAGACTGCATTTAGTTAAGGCCATGGTCTCTGGCAATACCGTGTGATGCCATTCGGACTTAGCAATGCTCCAGCAACATTTGAGAAGCTGATGGAAAGAGTACAGGAAGGCCTACAATGGAGGATAGCCCTAGTGTACCTGGATGATGTCATTGTATTTGCAACAACATTTGATGAGAAAATGTCCCGGCTAGAGGAAGTATTCAAGCATTTGAAAGCAGCAAACCTCAAACTCCATCCCAAGAAATGCCACTTGTTCTAGAAAGAGGTGCTTTACTTAGGACACATTGTAAGTGAGCATGGTGTGAAAACTGACCCTGACAAGGTGAAAGCAGTACGTGATTGGCCAACACCAGACAATGTGGGAGGGTTGAGAAGTTTCTTGGGACTTTGTACTTATTACCGGAAGTTTGTGAAGGACTTTGCAACTATAGCTGCTCCACTACATGATTTGACAAAAAAAGGCAGAATTTTGAATGGACAGTTTCTTGCCAGCATGCTTTCAAATCATTGAACGAAAAATTGGCCTCAGCTCCGCTTTTAAAGCTTCCAGTTCCCTCACTGCCGCACATACTGGATTGTGATGCTAGTGATGTCGAAATAGGAGGAGTGTTGTCTAAGAAAGTGGGTGAAAACGAACATGTGGTGGCCTACTTCAGTAGGGTCCTGAGTCGACCATGGAGGAATTACTGTGTAACATGGAGGGAACTCCTTGCAAAAGTAAATAGTCTGACATATTT